>NC_081181.1:161133708-161357170 GCF_029867415.1 Vicia villosa
TTTTTTTATTTGGGTTAATTGTAATCTTGGTCGTCTATTATGTTTCATTTACGACAATGGTTGAAGTTTTTTTTTTGTATGTTTGGATTAGAGGTTGAGTTTTAATTAGGGGTGGCAAAACGGGCCGGGGCCCGCCGGGCCGCCCGCGCACCCGCCAAAATTTGGCGGGTTGGGTTGGGATTCTAGGCTCGCCGCTCGCTAAAGCCCGCCCCGCCAAAACCCGCCGCCCGCCATACCCGCCCCGCCAAAGCCCGCCGCTCGCCAAAACCCGCTCCTCCTCCAAAACTCACTATTTTTTTAGTTAACTCTCGTAATTGTAATTCTTGATGGTTCATTTTATACATTTATTTATAAATATATGTAATATTTTTTAGAGTAAATTTGTTAAAAAATTACTTTTATAAAAATTGTTTTAAAAAATAAGTGAAAAGTTTAATTAAAAGGTAAAAAAAACATATTAATCTATTAAAAAAATATAAATAAAAATAGGCGGGTAAGCCCGCCGCCCGCCAACCCGCCATCTTGGCGGGGCGGACATGATTTTGATGCCCATTTTACTTGGCGGGCATGCCCGCCCCGCTCGTTTTTTGGCGGGCATAAGACGGGGCGGGCGGCGGGCGGGGCGGGCGGCCCGTTTTGCCACCCCTAGTTTTAATGATGTCATAAATGAGATATGGTTATGTGTGAATTGCATTGATTGATGATTTTGTTTTATATAAAGTAGATTCTCATGTAATAACTCATTTTTATGTTATCAAAGTATATAATTTTATTTTTTAATATTTTATATTTTCTCGAAATATGTATTTGATGTTGAAATTTTGTCTTAGTTAAGAATTTTTCTTTTTTTTTCTTTCTTTTTTTATAAAATTTAGTAGATTCTTATGTAACAATTTATTTCCATGTATTAAAGTATAAATTAATTTATTAACTCATCTATATTATGCAACAAAATCAATGTGAAAATAGATATTGTTTTTAATAAGTATAATTTTAATCTAAACAAGTTTATTTTTAAAATTAAATTATCTTAAACTTTTAATAAAAGGGTATTTGACTTTTCCAAATAAGTTTATTTAAAAAATAAAAAAATACATTAAAGAAATAGTTTATTTAGAAGGAAAATAATTATTAACAAAATTTGAATTTTTCAAGAATCAAACTCAACTTTTTTAAATAGAAGTCTTTTTTTTTATTTCCTTTTATATAAATACAAAAAATAATAATATGAATTGTACATTCATTTATAAAAATGAATTAGAACTCATAATGTTCTTTACAAATGTATAAATATAATTTTTATAATTTTTTGCTTATTGATATGTTAATTTTTTAGAAAAATTATACATGGCCTTTGACAAAAATGTATCTTTATTTATGATAACCATAAAACGAGTGTATCTTAAACGGCGTCGTTTGATGCTTTTGTAACGATATATAGATTTTAATTTTTTTTTAGAGCAAATACAATTTAAAGAAGTACTAATGTATTTTATAACGAAATACTTCTAAATTAATAGTGTTTTTAATTCATTTTAATATATGCACCCTTGTTGCTTTGTATTCCCTTTAACTTATGCACTGTTTATGTTTGAGTCCAAAATAATGCACCATTTTTGTATTGGACCTAACTACTCTTCACTGTACTCTAATCCGTTTACATGCAGCCCTTCTATCTAACTCGATACACTTCAGTTTGCTATTTGCACTCGTTTCTCCTCTATTTACATTTGTACACTCCTTATCTCCTTCTCCTAATTAAATTACATTTTTAGTCCCTTTATTTTGCATGTGATTTAGTCTATTAACCATATACATTAATATTATACGCTTAATTAGAACTTTTCTTTAATTTATATATTCATTTTATTATGGTATGATAAATCTAATTTTGCTAACTGAGTTAATCTCTTTGATTAATTTTTAATTCTAAATATTTTTAGGAAGAGCAATATTATGTTGACTAAGTAATTTCAAACATGAGATGGATGACTGAACTTTGTTATATAAAGTTTAAAGAAATGGTTAGAAGGAACACACTAGAAATTATATTAGTTTGGCTTTAAGAGTTTCCTCATTAAATTTTCACTATCAACAACTTGAACTTTTGCACTAGAATTAGTTCAACAACCTTCCTTACAACCAAGTTTTTTACTTGTATAACTTGCAATCTTTAAGTCAATTATATATATATATATATATATATATATATATATATATATATATATATATATATATATATATATATATATATATATATATATATATATATATAAAAGAAAAATAAACTCTTAAATTACAAATTAAGCATAACATTAGAAGTACACAAGTCTTAATATAACCATTTCACTCTATCAGCACTAAAGCAATATATAGTGAATAAAAATAGATTTTAGAAATAGAAGAGAATAGAAGTCCAAAATATGTGCTTTGGAAGTGAGCATGAGCCTCATTTATATAGGAAAATACTTGCCTCAAAAAAGAAATAATTCATGGGCTTGGGCGTTCTCTAATCAATTAGATTACGGCGCTAAATATTTAGACTTGGCCAAAATAGGAAACCCTAAATTCAGCTTCACGCCTTAATCGATTAATAATTTTTCTAATTGATTACGAGGCAAACTTGCTTCTTATTTGATTAGACAACGAGTTTTGCTTTCCTAGTTTGTCAGAACCATCTTAACCAATTAGGAAAGTTTCGTGATTGGTTTTAAGATGAATTTTCAAATAAATGAATATTGGCAGTGACAAATAATTATACCTCAACTATAAATGAGGGTTAGATTCATCAAAGGTACAACATATGAATTTTTCTATAAGCATGATCTTTTATGCTTTCGAAAAGATTTTATTAGAAAAAAAGGTTTTAAATACCTTGCATATATAAGAATGAGACGATATTACATTAAAGTTTTCACACAAATTACATAATACTAAGTAAATTTTATTATAAAATTTAAAAAGTCATAATCTCTATTTTTTTGGAGTATAAGATGGGGGACTATTTTTGTCTTTTTGTCATGTGTTTTGAACAACCATTATCAATATGTCATTTTGAGTTTGAGTTGTAAAGCATACGTGCATCACAATTTACATTTTTGACCTTTTGTGTTAAATCTTTTTTGGTGCTCTTGCTTTAGTGGAATATAGATAACTTCTAGATTTCCGATTAGAACTGTGATGATAGAAATAAATGAAAAAGAAATATTTATCATTTTATTTTCATGATTTTTTCTAATAAAGCATACTAAAGCAAATTACCCTTTTTACCATATTAGTTACATCTAAGCATACTCCATTTAGGGATCCTATGAGGATGAAGAATATTACTAAGTTTTTTAGCATTATTTTTAGGCTCATAAATTAAACCAACTTTATTAAAGGTTGCACTTTGATTACCTAGAATAAGATTAAAGTTATATCTACTTTTGGTAAACTCATCAAGCGTGTTATGCAAGTTATCAATTTTATTTTTTAAAAGGCTTTATTTTTCACACTTGATACATCCGCAAAAATCTCCATAACAAGGAGAAGAAAGGAAAGGAGTTTTTTTTCATCATAATATTTTATTTTTCTACAAGACAGTATATTTTTTCTAATAGATTTTTGTTTACTTTTTCAAGAGAAGAAATAGTAGTCTTAGATACGAAAATAAGATTTTTTTAAATTTATTTGACTCATTGTCTAACTTTTTACAAATGTGAAATTATTTATTATATGTAAAGTAGGAAGTTAGGTTTTTTTTACCTCATTGTCTTTGTATTTCGATATAAGGTAGATGTTTGCTTCTTCCTATTTTTTCGTATTCATATGAAGAGTCCATATCATTAAAACAGGAGTTAGATTTTGATGACACTTGTTGACCAATCGACTTCAAATATAATAACGGGTGACTCGTGTTATTTCGTACTTGAAAAAACTTTTCTCAAAAGGTTATTTCAGGTTGGTTAATTTTAAAAAAGGAGTATAGACACAGACTAAGTAGCAGAAAAGTAAAGAAGAAAATTTTAAAGAGATGGAGTTATAAAGATCACACAAGAAATTATACTAATTAATTCTCAAGCCACGTGACCTACTCCAGTCCCCAAGAGTTTTCTCTTGAGATTTTCATTATCAACAATTTGAGATTTGCACCAGGATTAACCCAAAAAACTTCCTTACAACCAAGTTTTGTACAGGTTTTCCGTCCCTATTTTTGGTCCCTCCCGTTTGATTCCACTAACGGAAGCTTACGTGGCACGCCATGTGTCACGCCACGTCAGTTAAAGTCAATACTAAAGAAAAAAAGACAAATTGCAGGGGTTTTAAACCCCCTTTAAATAACTTATAAAACAATAATTTTTTACAAACAAATAATCAAACAGTTAGTAGAGAAATCTTTGTTACCCTCATTCTTCACATCATCATGAAATATGAATGGCATTTCCAAACTCATATATTTGTATCTTGATACCTATAAATTTGTAACTTTGTGAATACATTCAACTCATGTATTTGTCTAGTATTTAGGAGTTTGAGTGTTTTGACAGTATTTGTATTACCAGGGGGAGTAAAAAGAAGAAAGGTGAACTGACATGAATCATCATATAGTGTAAAACATGGCTTCAGGATGTTACGGTGTTTGTTGTTGTATAACATGTTAAATAATTATCAAAGAAAGTGGCAGAAATATGAACATCGTGCTTATACATGTTTTTGGTTTTGGTTGGTTACATCTTTATACAATTTGTGTTCTGTTTTTATTCTATTGATAGAATGAGATCTATGGTTTATATTGTTAGAATTACATGTTAATTTAGCAAATAAAAATTAGAAATTGAGTTGCACATTTTTTTGAAAAATGTAGAACTTTGTCGTTGGCATCAAATTATGACTGTTTCTCAATTATGTTGTGATATTAATCAATTAGATTTAAACAAAATAGGAAACCCTAAAGTCACTCTCTAATCAATTATGTATAGTGAACAAAATTTTGAGAAACAGTCCATCGATTTAGTCACTCTCTAATCAATTATGTTGTGATATTAATCAATTAGATTTAAACAAAATAGGAAACCCTAAAGTCAAGTTCACTCCTTAATCGATTAGTAGAGTTACTAATCAATTAGCAGAACTCATTCCTTAATCAACTAAAAGTAAGCTCTAATATATTAGACATTGAGTTTTTCTTTTCCAATTGATCAAAATCGCTCTTAATTAATTAGGTATGTGCCATGACTGGTTTTTAGATGAATATTTTGAAAACATTTCAGTGCATATGTGCATCGTCTTGGTACCTCAAAAGTTACTCTTGATTTTTTACACATTATTGATCAAAATAGAGTAAAACACTAAGGCATTGAATCATGTGAGCTTTACATGTTCAATTCAAAGGTTATCTTTGAATTTGATTCAACTTATTTGCTCTCAATATTGGAACTTTATTAGTTTTGCTTTTGCTCTTAACATTTAAACTTAAACATCTCCATTTTTTATTGTATTTGATGATGCTTATGATTTTCTTTGTTTTATATATTTTGTCATTACCAAAACCATATAATGTTCTAACATGCAGATATAACTATATATTGTTGGCTGTCACCAAAGACTTCATTAATTTAAAAAAAAAAAATCTAACCATTTTTTAATTAAAGAGTGAAGATCCATTTTATTCTCTCACATATATTACACAAGTCAAATTAGTCCCTCCCAAAAAAGTAGACTCTATCTAATCCCTTGCAAAATTTAACCGGATCATATTAGTCTTATGTTAATATTTTATTCAAATCGGTTTTTTCCTACTTTTAAATTGGTTTTTTTTCATACTTTTAAACCGGGAGTGGACTACCAAGTTGGATTTTATTTTTTATTTTTAAATACTAAATTGATTTTTATTTTTAATTTCATATTTAAACAATTATGAATTATGAATCTCAAAAAAGCCAAAATTGTTTTTTATAAGGAATCAAACTCAAGGTCTTTAAAAGACATCTATGTGTCTTTACCGCTACGCCAATATACATTCATGACAAGTAACTTCCACGATTTCTACTAATGTTAACAAATTATGTACATAAATTTTTACCTATGAGATCTCAAACCCAAATCCCTTCAGGTTAAATGATATTCACTTTAAAACTAGACAAATCAATTTCTATTGTCAATAAAGTGACTATCATTTACAACTAGAAAAATCAATTTCTATTGTTAGTAAAGTGCCTATCATTTACAACAAGAAAAATCAATTCCTATTTTTAATAAAGTGACTATCATTTATAACTAGATAAATCAATTTCTATTGTTAGTAAAGTGATTATCATTTACAACTAGACAAATCAATTTTTATTGTTAATAAAGTGATTATCATTTACAACTAGACAAATCAATTTCTATTGTTAATAAAGTGATTATCATTTACAACTAGACAAATCAATTTCTATTGTTAGTAAAGAGACTGTCATTTAATCTGGAGGGACTTGGGTTCGAGGCCCTATTGGTACAAATTTTGTATTTTTTGTTTTTAAATAAAAAATTGTTAAGATTACTAGAAACCATGGAAATTACTTATCATGAATGTACATTGGTCTAGTAGTAAATGCTTAAGATGTGGTTTAAAGGACATGAGTTCAACTCCTAATAAGAAACGATTTTGGCTTTTTTATATTATTAATTCATAATTTTTTAAAAATGAAATTAAAAATAAAAATCAATCTAGTATTTAAAAAATGAAAAATAAATAAAATTCAACGTGACAGTCAAGTCAGGGTTAAAAAGTAAGAAAATATCTGTTTGAAATTAATATTAACAGAAGGACTAATATAGTCCGGTTAAATTTTATAAGGGATTAAATCGGGTCCATTTTATTATGAATGACTAATTTGAGTTGTGGAATTTTTGTGAGGGACCAAAATAGGTCTTCACTCTTAGTTAAATATCATAATATTATTCTTATAGGTCTATTAATATTAAGGGTGAATCATTTATGATTAATATTTATTTATGCTTTTCTCTGTTTTCAGTTTTTATCTTAAATATTCATCTAAAAACTATGTTTTTTTAAAATCGAATTCAAATCAATAAGGTTTATCCTTTTCTTTTTCATAATATGCTCTTCTTTTTTCCTAATTTTTGCTTCCTTAACTTTTTATCAGGTATTTATTCTACTTTAAATTTTTTCTCATTTGATACTTGCCAATATGAAGAAGATAATTTTATGTAATATTGATTAATATGAAATAAAATTATAAATGTTCAACTAAATAGAGATACAAATGGAAAGAGAAATAAAGGCTAGAGTAAGTGTAGATCCAGTATAGGGATTGCAATTTGGCTCATATCCTATGGGTACCTGTAAAAAATGCCCACAACTATAGAGTAAGAACCCACAAAATGAGTATGGGCATGGGTAATTACCCATTAAAATAAGTGGGTATGGGTGCAGGCACGAGTATCTTACTACCCACCCCACTTCATACCCGCACTACATATATATTCGATGATCAAAAGATGATTGGAATCAAAGGATCAAAAGAGTATTCAATGCCTAAGAATATCTTATTCAATGACCAAAAAAATGATTAGAGATTCAAGGTTACATGGTTTATGGATGAAGACATCAAAGATCAAGCTTGGTTTCTAAATTAGGGTTTTGGTCCACAAAGTCAAAGTTTGGTGAACAAGTGGTCCACAAGAGCTTTCACTTCAAGGCATGACCTATAATATTAGGTCATATTCATGTCAAGCTTCATTCAACATCATTTGATAAAGAGAAGTTCTAGTTTGATGCATTTATTTCAAGGTTGATTCAAGTATGGTTCATGTGTTTATGTCCATGCCATCTCCGTGAATTTTTCAAGCCATTATCAAAATTCTTCAAGAATTTATTCATGTTGTATTCAAGTGTTCATTATTGGGCCTTTGGATGCAAGGAAATGGCAAAAATCACAAGTTAATGCATGTTTGGTTGGCCTAAATTCAAGTATGGCATGCCACTTGGTCCAAACATCATAACTCTATCATTTTTCAACATTCTGGGAATCTACTTTAAGCCAAATGTCACATCTGAGCTCCTCTACAACTTTGTTTCAAGGGCCAAACATTAATTTTGCCTTTAAGTGCCTTAATTTTAGAATTGGTCAAGACGTCACTTTGTGCATAAAAGTAGGTCCAAAACCTGGTCGACCTATTACTGGCCTAGTTTTTCAGGTCATGACCTCAACTTGTCATCCATGCCATTTTAAACTGAAGCATCAATTTGGCTTGGTTCTTTTTGCATCTGAATTTATGTCACGAGAAGATCATTTGGATCAAAGAATATCATAAAATGCATGAGGGAATTTCATTTGGCCTAAGTTCAAACATGGTGCCATGAACTCTGCATGTTGCGCATGACTTGAAACTTGAATATCACTAAATCTTCACTTAGGACCACCCGCACATGTGTAAAACTTGTTTGTTGATGCAAAATGCGTAGACTGGAGTGCAAAACGACCTGATTCATGCTCATTTCACTCATTCCACCCTCACTCTCACACGGATTACAAACGAGAAAACCATAAATTGGTTCACACGTTTTAGATCTGGATTTACACGTACCATGATCTCATTTTATTTACTATAAATAGAGGATCATTTTACCTTCATTTTCAAGATTTTGAGAGCCATTGAATCTCTACCATTTTCACAAGCGAAAACTCCAAAAACCATAAACTCACTTTTCACTTTAAGCTTGTTTTAACTTCAAATATCTTCCAAAAATCACTCATCGGGACCTTCTGAAGCTAACTGGACCATTATTGAATCTTGAAACCTCCGGCAACCTTCAACTCGATTTCACCATTGTTGACCTTCAAAGCTTCAACAAAAAGGTAGATACTAGTTACATTTTAGAGCAAACGAGTTACCACTCTCTTCGTCTTGATTCCCTGATTGAAAGCCTTCATTTACTTGAGATTCATTGTTTGTATTTGTCATTTAATTTTACTTTGAAGAACTAGAGTTCTTCGATTTCTTGAGCAAATTCTCTCTGCTTAGAGCCAATCAATGGCTTAATGCAGAGAGACATGAATGATGACATGAGTGGAAGCACAAATGTGTGTTGTTTGAGCTTAAAACTCGGAGTTCATGGATTTGCAAAAATTGTTCAAGGTTGAAGACGATGAAGCTCTTCGCGTGCTTTGGTGAGAGAATTCAAATTATAACCAATCACAAGGCGACACGCAGCTAGCCGTTGGCCTTTTTATTTTCTTTTGTTTTTTAAATCATTTTAATTTCCTATTATTTTCTGATTTAATTTTAAATGAAACTTTAACATTTTTTACTCCAATTTTTTCCATAATTCACAAAATTTATTCTCTATCTCATATATTTTTTTTCAGAATTTTAGAATCGTTTTTAATTTTTTTTCTATTTTCTCTCTAATTTCTTTTTAATTTTCATTTAACAATTAATGTTCATATATTTTTAAATTTTTTTCTCCCCAACTTTTGAGATCCATTTATTTGGAATATTTTTGAATTTCTCAAATTTTCTTGGCAATTTATTTGATGTTTTGATACTTCTTTTGATTTTTTTCATTTAATTTCCTTTTAGCACCATTTTAAAAATCATTTTAATCTCCTTTTAATTGTTTTGTATCTTTTTCATGTTTAACTTTTGACTTTTTAATGGTCTCTTGTAACACCATTGGTTCTTATCTCTTTTTAAACATCAACTTTTGATTTTTTTTTTATTTGATGTTTGACTTTTGCTGACTTGGATCTGATTTTGGTTGATTGATGCTTCATCAATCTCAATTGGTCAAGAGATGATACTTTGGTTGCATGAACTTTCATCATTTCAAACTTATCATTTAAGTGATCATGGTTGGTACTTTGGATTAATGATAAGTTTATCCTATTGTGTTATGACCCTGAGTGATTGAAATTGATAATAGATGATCCCTTGCTTGATTATAAATGTGTTTGATCATCTCTCTTCCTCCTTCTTCATCTTTTGATTTTGTTTTGATCGTTGTTTTACATTGTTTTAGGAGGATGATTTTGTAACATTTCTCTAACATGTATAGCACATAAATTGCTATTGACTAGCCTTATATAGGTGTGACTTCTAAACAAGTCTACTTACGATTGCTTAATGTAGCGCTAAATTATTCTGACTCGGTTGATTATTCATTAATACAAACATTGACTCTACTAATTACTAACTTTTACTTTTATGCTCTTTACATTAATGTCATTTATTTTCATGTTATTTTTATTACTGTCATTTTTATTTTTGCTTTTTACTTTATGCTTCTTTTTGTTTCTCTTGCTTTCTAAATTCAAAAAGAACAAAAACATCATAAAATGGATAAAACCCTAAAAAACTTTCATCTGATCTTGTGGACTTGATATTATTATCCCTTGCTTGAGGAGTATATTGGACTTTGGACATTAGGAATTAGTTGTTTCACTTGATTAGAGTTTTTGTATCTGAGACTTTGTGATTCATTTGGACCTTTGGATTTCAATTCAAGATTTGGCTTTGTTCTGAGAAACTTGTGATCTTTGAAAACTTGGGATTTCCTCTATTACATTGTAATCTTGATATTCATCTGATGCTTGTAATGTTCATCTGCTTCCAATACTCACTCTTGATGATTCATTTGTTCATGTGCTTGCTTGCTTACTTTGCTTATCTTGTGGTTTAATCCAAAAGGAAAGGAATGCTCATTTTGACCAATGTCCAATGTTTGCTCCATCTTGTGGTTAATACACTTGCACACACAAAGGTTTTCTCTTGGACTACCTTACAATGAGACCATTTTATTTCATGTCATTTACTTTATGCTTTAGGATAATATCTTCATCTCCTACCCATTTCTTCAATTTTCAAAATTTCGTTCTATTTTCAAAACTTATTTCTTTAAACTTGAAACCTTTTCTCAATAAACCTTGACTTTATGACATGATCCTGAAAATCTTTGTTTTCTTAATAAATGATAAAACACCCTAAGCATATTCAAATTCTTTTCAAAACCTCTAAAAAAGACAAACCTCGTCAAACTTCTTTTTGTGGCTTTGTGCACTTTCCTTTTAAAACCTTTTCTCAAAGGAAGGATATTAGTCTATTCTTGTAGTGATGCAAACCTCTATACTTCTACAAGGTGTAGTAAAGTGATTGACATTTTCCACTTGAATGTTGAGATGTGCTTGTGAGAAAGACCAAGTGAAAGTTCACCATATCAAGATAATGCAAATGGTCACTTTCTCATACTTGTGGGTAGTAAGTTGTGTTTTCCACTCGAATACGACAAAATGTCTTTTCAATTTAAAATCAATCAATAAACTTTTGTGTTTATTTTTTCTACGAACTACGAGGCTCTAACTTCTTCATTGTACATGGAGGATACACATGCACAAGATTCTTGAAGTCTTGGCGAGCATAAAAATAATAAAATACTTTTTTTCACCAGCCCAATCTTTTTGCAAACAACCCAATTTTATTGTAAACACATTTTTTCAAGAGGTTCCTATGGAGTACCATGGTTGTGAGGGGTGCTAATACTTTTCCCCTGCATAAATAACCCCTGTATCTAAATCTCTCTTTTGTTTTATTTTTGTGTTGAATTTTATCGATATTTTCTCTTTTCTTTGAAAACATTAAAGTTCGGTGGCGACTCTTGTTTTTTGAGTTAAGTTAATCAATAACTTAATCTCAATTTTCCCGCGGCGACACTCGCTAAGGATCAAACTGAGGTCAAATTCTTTTTCTAAAAATCTAAGAAAATATAACTGAAACTAAAGTTTGAAGAACCAAAGAGAACAGCCTAGACTTTCAAAGTATAATCCAGTCCAATATGGTTTTCAAAGAAAGATATAAAGAAGTAAAGATCCCCAAACTATGTTTCTTTTGGATTTCAATAGGGCAACATGCAGCTGTAACTCTTGGACGACTATCACAAAAGCAATATAAATAAAAAAAATTGATGAAAGCAATACAACAAGAAAGAATTATGTTATGCATATGTAACATTGACTGGAATTCCAGTGTTATGTTCCACAAACCAAACATAGGTTGGGGTAAATTTTGAAAAATGAATCCTTATCTTAGGAATATGAGTTACATGAGCTGCATGAGAATCATCCCCAATGATTTGAGATCTAGGTATGAAGGCCACATCAATAAGGGCATTTGTCATCACACCAAAGGAAAAAATAAAATACTTGACACTTCGTGACCATTAGGCAACAAAACCAAATATATGATCCATGTTGAACTTCATATATGTCTTCAATATCATGATCATCTCGTGGATGACCCAATTCTTCCAATCTAGGTATTTGGCGGCCTATAACCTACAAAGCCACTCCAAATAATTAGAAGTTGGGTGATGATGTATTTTGAACTCACTTAACTTCCCCTTAGAGATGAACTAGTCACATGTAAATGGATGCTCTGAGTGACTAGGCTCAAAAAAGAATACCTCATAGCTCACTTCTTTCATATAAATACAAAGAGTAATATTAACCTAAACATGGTAAATAATCTCGTGCTGATTTATCTCGTGTGGATTTTGGTTTTGGGATTCATAATCCATTTAAAAAATTAGGATTCAAAGAAAAAGGATGTAGTAGTATTCAAGTAAGGCAAGAAATAAAAATTAGTGTTATTGGTGATCAAATCAACGAGAGTAAATAAATGCCACATTCACAAGCCAAGACAGTGTTTCTAGCAACTAGTTTTCTATTTTACAACATACTAATAACATTATTCGCGCATAATAATTATTGTCAGTGTCACATCATATCCCAGCTTAAAGTTGTTCGATAAAAGAACTTAGAGGAGGAATTTGTTTCACTTAAAAAGAAATAATCTAACAACCAAAATTGGTAGATAGATAATGTAGTATTAATTGATTTTCCCTTTATTGATCGAATGCTAAGCAAATGAAATACAACTCAATGCGAGGTAGTAAAAAATTTCTCAAGTCTACTAAGACATATAAAGATAGTGGAAGTGTTAGAAACAGTAAAGACTTAGTTGGGCTTAGCAACAAAGCAATTTATTCGCGCTCCATGTTTATAACGACATTAGTCGGAGAAAGCTAAAAGCAATGAGCCATTTTCTGAGGGAGTTGAGCACGCGGGAATAACAAGAAACATAAAATATAGTGAAATTAAATAATCAAGTTGTAAGTGAGACTCCACATACTCTCTGTTGGCTCTGTGTTGGCAGTAATTTTGATAAAACATAATGTCATTTAGAATGTTTTGACATATGAGCAAAACATCCATGCAGATTGTATAAGATGTCAAAGCAGATGTCTTAACATTGTCTACTGAAACTAAATTGTGGGTCAGTTTATGTTTTAGGGTTTATTTTATATCAAGTGTTTATTTGTTGTTATTTCTGCGCTAACTCAGAAGGAGTTTTTACACGAGTTATTCCAATAATATTGGATTATGGGAAACCTAAAACCTGATTTTCCTTGGCCTAAGTCCAAGTCTGATGTTGCTGTTGCTTTATAAAGTATGCACAATCCTATTTATGCGGTACTCAAGCTTTAAGGATTTTATGTGTTCATTGTATTTTGAGTCAATTGTGAATTGTAATCTGCTCTAATATTGTTTTGATATTAAAGTTAGAGAATTTTAGTTGAGTTGTAATTTGTTAATCATCTATAAGCTTTTAAGCAAGAGATGGTTGTGTGTTTTTGAAGAGTGTCTTCTATGTTTGTTTAAGTGTGTTGTTTATCACAGATTGTGATTGAAAGGGATTTGAGGAGGGTCTCATACGTAGGTGAGTCTTAGGTAGAAGTATAACACGGGTAATGATTAAGTGATTAGATTGTAAATTGGTTGTTTGCTGAGGGTCTATGAATTGATACTATTTAGTGGACTTATCCCTGACTTGGTAGCCCCCAGAGTAAGTGTTGTTGCACACCGAACTGGGTTAACACTTTCTGGTGTCCTTTACTTTCTGCAATGTTTTTACTATTATTTATTGTCGTGCTCCATAGTGTTTAGTCCACAGATATTTGTGTCGTGACATCTCATTCGACATCACATATCTGATTCCAGAATTTCACTCTCGATAGCAAGAAAATTCACGCATTACCCACGTAGGGATGAGATTCTCTCTCGTAAAATTTTAACTAGAGAAAGTCCAGTTATAATCTACACCGTTTAGTTTTTATAAAATTGACTAAATTCTTTTGTGAAAAAGAAATGTGAGCGAGATCTCACTATAGAAAAATGTCAATGCAGAGGATCTCTTCCCACCCACATAAACAAAGGAATAAGGTTAAAGTTGAATTTAGTAGGACATGCCATTTTGTCAAATAGAACTAGTATTTGTTTATAAATACTAAATTTGGAAAAATTTTAAACACAATCAATCTAACAACTCTTATTAAACATTTTTATTCGTTTTTCGTGATGTCTTTATCTTTCATTTTTATGTTTTTTTAATTTAATAGTTCATCCTCTAAGAATACTATAGTTAACAAACTTAAGTGTAGTTAAAAAAAACACAATTAAATTTTCAGTTCAACAACAAGTTTGTGAGACACGAAAATGAAAATGAAAATGAAAATGAAAATGAAAATTTCATCTTTAAAATCTCACATGTGAGTCAAATTAGTCTTAAGGTTATTTTCAAGGATACTTTAGTTCGTATGAAGAATTAATTTTGCTCTATAATATATTAAAAATGACTAGATTAAAAATGTTTACATTTGCTATTCTTAGATAAAAAGCTAGTATATATGTTTAGCTATTTACTCTATAATATATTAAAAATGATAATAAACCATGAAAGCACAAAATATCAGTGTCTTGAAGTTTTAAATTATTTTTTTAATATTAATTCTTTTGGTTGTCAATAAGTAAACTAAAAATAAAAAATAACATCATATGATAGTGAGTGCTCTAAGATTCTTCTCTGCCACTATAGAACAACATCTACAGAATAAGCAAACCTGTATTTCACTTTTGGCCAAACAAAAAGCATTGAAGAAAACAGTAAAAATTTAGTTATGTTTTTGTATGTGATTCCTTTACAAGCATAGGATATGGTTAGGAACATATACCTCTTTAACACACAAACAAAAACAACCATATTATAGTACAATGAAAATCAAATTAATGTCACCAACATTTGGTCCACCACAGCAATTTTGACATGACCCTATGTCATATACGGTTGATAGTGAAATCACACACACATATGCATCAGGAACATGCAGCATGCAGCCAACTCAACCACCACATTTAATCAAAAGGGTGTGCATATGTGATTTTTCATTTTGAAAAACATGCATAATTATTTTAGGCCTAATTGAATTATTAACATCATCACGTTTCTTTAGGGTGAACCCACATGTTCAAATTAAAAAGAATACTAATATTTTGAGGTATTAAAGTTTATTTAAGGAGTTGAGTGAGGTTGGTCTCTTATATACACATTAATTAGATATTAAAAATATCTTATAATATATTATCTATAATATATTATCTTTGCTTATAAGCATAAAAAAAATTATATACACGAATAATATAAATATTTTTATGCTATTAATCAATAATTGATGATAATGTATTTTACATAGATATGATATTATCTTTAATCTTTATAAGTATAAGTTTATTTTGTAATTTTACATATATTATAAAGAATATATGTTAGATTATTATATTGTCTTAAGAGAAAATGATAGAATTGTCTTAAGAGCAAGTGATAGAGACATGCATTTTCTTAAAAAACTTTAAGACAATAAATATATGAGTCTTTTCACTTATGTCTTTAACATATATTATTTCATCAAATATAATATTTATAACTCATTTTATAAGAATTAGTTGTGGGGACTCGAAGATTCAATAATCATTGTTTGGTCCACAATGCTCTCTTATAGATAGTTCATTCTAGTTGTGCCAATTCTATTTCGGTGGGTTGGGAGGTTTTTGTTCTTAAAAAAATATTTAAATGTTTGACAAAGGTGTTGAAAGTTTGGAATAAATAAGTCTTTGGTAACCCAATCCATCGAATCGATACCTTAAGAGAAGTGATTAAAGTTTAAGACTTAAAAGTTGACCAAGGTGTCATTAAGTGACTAGAGTTAGCGGAGAGATAAGGTCATTTATAATCTATGGTATCTTTTTATAATTAGAGAGTTTCTTTTGTTTGAAAGGCCTAAGGCTAAATAGTTAAAGGAAGGGGATGCTAATACGCGTTTCTTTCATGCCTGTGTTAAGACTAGACATAAAAGAAATTATATATTGGTGCTTCAGGTTGGGGAGTCTTAGTTGAAGGGAGTGGATGAGATTAGACAAGAGGTGACTAGGTTTTTCACTTATCAATTTTTGGAACCTATATCTAATTGTCCTTAATTCGAATGAGGTGAATTTCTCATCTCTTTCTTCAGGGGAAAATATTGGCCTTTGCACTTCTTTTCTTCCTATGGAGATCGATCATGCAGTTTCCCAATATAAAGGAAATAAAAGCCATATGCCTGATGATTTCAATTTCTCTTTTTAAAAAAATGACCTCTTCTTATGAGGGGTTTGATATATATGTTTGAGCAATTTTGTTGTATAACGTCTCTCCCCCATAGTCTCTCCTTCTACTTCGTCACTCGAATCCCTAAGGTGGATTTGTCTGCCTGTTTGGGGGACTTTCATCCTATTTCTTTGTTCGAATCTCTTTAACAATTAATGGAAAAAGTTTTCGCATCTAGATTAACAAAATTCATGGTTAAATTGTTATCGTCTAACCAATCGACATTCCCGGAACGATGCCTTTTGCTTGATGGCGTGGTAGCTGTGAATGAGTTGGTTGACCTTGCTAAAAAGACTAAGAAAGAATGTCTTATCATAAGGTGGATTTTGAAAAGGCTTGTGACTCTATTAGTTGGATATGTTGGGACTATATGCTTTCAATGTTTACTTTTTTTATAAATGGACCCCTTGGATGCGTGCTCGTATTTCTTTTGGGAATTCGACTATCCTGGTTAATAGGTCTCCAACCGAGGAGAATAATATCCAAAAGGAGCTTGAAGCAAGAATACCATTTTGCCCCTTTCTTTTCCTTTTTGTTGTGGAAGGGATTAATGATCTTTTTTAGGTGGGTTGTGGATCTTAATCTTTTGTATGAGTATAGGATTGGCTCTCTGGATTTAATCGTATCCCATATTTAGTATGTTGATGATACCTTAATCATTGTCGAGGCATTAATGAATAACCTTTAGACTATTAAGCATATCCTAGGAAGATTTGAACTTTCCTCTGGTATCCAGGTCAAATTCTTCAAAAATAGCCTTATTGGTATCAATGCGGGATCTCCCTTTCTGAATTTAGCTAGTGAATTCCTAAATTGCTACCACCAGAACCTCCCTTTCAAGTATCTTGGTCTTTTGGTTGGGGAAATTCTCGTTTAAAGGCTACTTGGGAACTTTTATTTTCCACCATGTCTAGACGTTTGTTACCTTGGAAGCATAAGTTTGTTAACCTTTTAGGTAAAGTGACCCTCCTTAATTCTATTATATATTATATTCTTATTTTATTCATGTTTTTCCTCGAGATGCCAATTAAGTTGTTAACGAGAATTGTTTAACTTTGGAAGAGGTTCTTGTAGGGTGGGATAACTGGTAATGATAATATCCCTTGGGTTAGTTGGACAAATGTGTATAAAACCAAGAAGAGCTGTGGGTTTATAAAGTGTGACCTTCATTTAGTTAATCCAACTCTCATAAACAAATGGAGGTGACATTTGATTTATGGGATTTAGGTTGTGACCTATTTTAAAATAGGTAGAGTGACTAGGCTTTAATCCGCTTCTCCTTGGTGGAGAAGATTCTCTCTCCCAGATTCCAAATCTACTGACTCCTCAAATTGGTTTATGGATGGTATGAGGAGAATCGTGGGATCGGGTATGCTTACATATTTTTGGGATAAGACCCACTCTTAGAAATACTTTTGGTATACTTTTACTTGGGAATATAAGGTCATGGTTTGGTATTTTCTTTAGAGGATACCTCTCTTTGACTATGCATGAAATTTGGTTGATGGCCCTGTCCTAACCATTTAGAGTATTACTCTCTTGTTAGAGAGTGATTGTTGGTGTTTGTTGTTGATGGCCAATAAAGTTTACATTGTTGCCTCTGCCTACTATAACCATTTTTAGTCTCATTCTTATCTTTCTACCTTTCCCTCTAGTTTAGACTTTTCTTTAGATTCCATTTGGTATAGTTGGTCTCCCTCGAAAGTGATAGTTTTTTCTTGGAAACTTATCCAAGATAAGATCCCAACTAGCTAGAATTTGAATATTAGGTTGGTCATTCTAGATCTTGTTAGTCTTTCTTGTGGGTTATGTGTTGGGTCTTTAAAGCCAGTCTCCCACTTGTTTGTTACTTGTAATATGTTTGCTAGGTGATACTCTATCTCTATTTAAGTTTTTTTCTTCCTTGGAGAATTTGGATAGGATTAGCGGCGAGCTTATCATGATTTAACATCAATTGTGTAGACCTTATAAAAAACTAGAATAATTTCATCTTTACATGATCTCTGATTGACTAGGAAGCCATGGAAGATAAATGTATTTCGTTTGCTTGTAAATGATTTATTTGCAGGTCATCAAAGTATGATTGTTCTTTCTCTAGTTGGCTAGTGAATCTTATCTTATGTCCGCACTAATGATAATTCAAGTGTGTCATCTGATTTTCTTAGGGTGTGGGTCTCAGCTGTGTGTGGAGGATATATCACTGTTGATGTGATATGTTTTCCTAGGTTCTAGCATGTTTCTTTCGGTAGTAGTTTTGGTTATCTGAGGAGTTTTTGTCTTGTTTTGTATTTTCTCACTTTTTGTTCTTTGGTGGGATTTTAGTATACTTTTTGTGACGGTTACTAGCTCCAATTTGTATCTTGCAGTTATTACCTACTTTTATATATATATATATATATATAATTATTTCCCTTAAAAAAACACTTGACACATCAGAGTATTTTGAACTTATAATTCACAATTGATGCATCACAACCCTCTCTTCCTCAAATGTGAGTCTATGTTGAACAACATATAAGTGAGATAATCCATATATTTAATGTATTATTATGTTCTATGTTAGAGTTAGAGTGGAGACAAAGAGAGAGTTTTGAAGGGAGATGAGTAGAAGAAAAAATATATATATTTTAAGTTTTTTTGAAAGTGTTTCTGAATATAATGTTAAATGAACATTTGTGATTAATATATAGAAAATTATAACAATATAGATTGAATTTGATTAATTTTTCAAAACTCTGTAAAAATTTCCAAAGTCCACTCTGATATAATTTTTTAGCCCCTCATATTAGGAGAATTTTGTATTAAGAAGAAAAATAAACCCCTCGAAATTCCTCATCTATAAAATTTTCATTTATTTCCATTTTCATTTTTTTCTCTCAAAGACCTCTCATCTCCCTCCTCTTAAACTCCCAAACAAAGTCTTAAGATTTTACATATATCTGAGGTGTCCAAACATACTTTTGTGATTGTTCTTAATCCAATATTTTGATGTAAATCATTGTTTAAGTCTCTCCCAAAAGTCTTAACAATGATATCAGAGTCTAGTTTGACTTGCAGGAAGTTTGGGGGAGCATAAGTGGTTCTTGATTTTAAATCAAGGATATGTAGAGTCTCATAATTGAGGGAGATAATATTTTGATGCATTACGGGTGAGTTATAAGTCTCATATTGAATAGAATATTAGATGTTAAACACCATATAAATGAAAAAAAAAACACATTTACCTGACGCCTTAAGGTTTTAGGTAAAGATGTGGTGTTTCTTGTAACACTCTATTTCTGACTCGACATATATTTCAATTAGTTTAAAAAATTATTCATCCAAGAGTGTCATACATTCTCAAAAATACATCTATTATTGAATTAAAAGGTTTTGCAGCAAAAATTAAAACTTTTTGCAAATTCATCACATGGTCTCATACTTCAAAATTATTCAAAATAACATAAATTTATGACAACAACTCAAGAATCATCCACGCATAAAACAACGTTCCATCCCCTATGTTACAATACCAGAGTGACACAAAGGATACTATAATAAAACGAAAATAAAGAAGAAGGCAGTGACCGACATTCCTCAACATCAAAAGCACTAAGCGCTACCTGAATCTACAATATAGACACAAAGCCACACACAAAATAGAAAAGAGGTGAGAATACACCTTACAAATGTTAGTGGTGAAAATTAGAAGCATGATGATAAACGAAACAATAACTATGATTTTTCTCATACAACAACTATCACAACTCAATTTTAATGCAATGCAAAATGCACCAACTTCTCCTTTAATATGCACGTGGTACCAATTTTTTGGGCATAAGAGGTTTGTTACTAATTTATCCATGTATTTGGTTCCTCTTTGAACCGTATCCCTCTCAGGACATGAGATTGTCATGGTTCCTCTCTGAACCTAACCTCACAAGACCAGAGTCCTACCTAACTCCAATATATATGCATGCATGATTATGTACAACAAACAACCATACAACTCAACATTCATCAAAATCATCAAAAACTCGTACTCAAATTAGGTTCCACTCTTGAACCATAATTTTGTCAATAATCAGACATCACTGTAATCCCATTGGATTACTCAACTCAAAAATATAATTTATTTAATTAATTATATTATAACTCAAAATTTATTAATAATTGAGTAAAGATATATTATTACTCAACAACTTAAAAAATCAATCAAAATGCTTAAAACATCTCAATAATGTACTTTATTATTTATAACTCAACAACAATTTTAAAGTACTCCAACATACTCTAAAGCACTCCAAATTGCTCTATTAACAACCTTTATGAGTGATAACTATACTAAAATCTAAGGGCTAACAGTTTAACTCAAAATTGATCAAAGGTAACAAGAAGGTCACTGATGTCAAAAATTGCACAAAAATCAGCAAAAGAACCCTCAAACATGAAACTGCTAAAAAATTCCCCAACCCACCCGGACCCGATCCGTCGCCCTCGATCGTACGTCCGCCGCCACTGCGTGGCACCCTTGGTGTAGAACTCCGCGAAACCTAGTCGATGCTGCATAACAAACGCCACATAGCTTCCCAGTCCCTGGCCACCGCGGATCCAGGAACCTGGCGACTCTATCGCCTGCAGTTCATCGACACGACACTGTTCCTGCCGATTCTCGCCCCCAACAGGCGCCACATAGTTTTTCTGCCAACCATGGCAGTGTTGAACCCTCGCCACCAAATTAAAATAGCCTTCAGAGACTAGAGATGACGATGGCGAGTATTAATGAAGATCTAATCTTGGGTATTCCATTAAGATATGATCAAGAGCGGTTATTCATACTTTCTAAGCTCTCTATACATGAATTTTGAAGGGGAATGAGTGGCTAGACAATTCGTATTACGATTGTGGTGCTCGTAAGTATAATTTTTACGTTGATTTCTATTTATATTCATACTTTCTTGTACATTAACATAAAGATTTGCCCTTACAGGCACATCCATGAGTTATGTGTTGAAAAGAAGCTTCTAAACAAGTATTGTATCTTGGATGCTGCGAAGATTGCTCTTACTCGCGATTCGCCAGGACACAAAATAAAAAATTACTTACAATACAAGTTAATGGAGAAACAGAACACCAAAGATTGTTATTTGGCCTCATTTTACTGCGAGTAAGTATAATTAATTTGTGTTTTCATTTATAAATTGATTTTATCCATATTATTAATTATTCTGAATGTTTATGCAGGCGACATTGGAAACTACTAGTCATATGTCTGAAGAAAAATATTATAGTTGTGTTATGCTCGTTGCACTCTGGACTACTCGATGTTGTGATTAACGCTTTGAATGAGTAATTGGTATTATTTTCAATACTCGTATTTGACTTTAGAATTGAATATTTTTATTCATGTTTAATTTTAACCGACATGTGTAGAGCGATGAAGGAATTTAATGCACGCAAAAAGAATCTTATTGGTCAAAAGCCACACTATGTTAAACTAAAAGTAAGTATATTACTTGTGGTTTTTGATATTATATTATTTATGTGTATTAGTGTGATATAAATAAATCAAAATTATTTGTAGTGGCGAAAACAACCCGACAACTATTCTTGTGGATACTATGTTATGAGATATATATGCTTCATATTTTCTCCAAATGCAATACAAATGGATGGATTAAGAATAAGGTATTAGCTTAATCCATATATACACACACATATGTATAATTATAAGTTAATGTTGTTGTTTTTAGTTTATCATACTTTAATTTTTTTCTTCTAATTATAGGAGCCTTGCAACTAAACACAATACTCGAAAGAAGAAATTGATGACATTCGATCATGTTGGGCCAGTATATTCTTATTTTGTTATGAATCTAAAAAACAACAATAGTTTTTATTGATTGTTGTAATCTTAATTTGTATATGAACAGAGGTTTTGTCATTTTGATGTGCAAATATGTAAATGTCAAATGTATGTATTGTATCTTGATGATGATAACATATAAATTTGTACATTTTGTTTAAAATGATACTGATATATACCAATTCTGTTACATATTTTGTAGTTTCTGTGTAAAAAAAGATACATGCAGGTTAATAGATTTATAATGATATGATATAGGTTAGTGAAAATGATTCACACAAAAAATACATGTCAGTAAAATTGGTACCAATACAGCCAAAAAATGAGATTAAATCCCTCGGTTATAACATAAAACCGAGGTAAAAGAATAACTTATTACCTCGAATTTTAAATAAAAATGAAAGGTATACGCACGCAACAAAATTTAGAAAATAAAAATATGCAGTTCATTGGGATCGAACCCATGACCTTTTAACACTTTAACCTCGGTGTTTAAAACATCGATGTGTTAAATGCTACCTTTTCATGACGCCCTTCGTTACCTCACAATTCACGACCGACGTTACAAGCGTTATTTGTAGTAGTGGTTAGTGGAATTTAAGATCTAGATTCCTCAAAGCTCTGGATTAGACCAAATACTTTAGCCATAATATGCAGCAAGTGGTATGAATTTATGGTTTATCATTGGAATAATATAGTCCCAAAATACTCTTTTCTATTACAATGAGTGTTGGTACTCCCATTTGTATTGATTAATATACTAACAAGTCTAGATTTAATAAAGGTTTTATCCCAAAATACTCTTTATGATAGGGTGAGATCTAGCAGTAACATATTGTTATTGTTGCATTGTTCCCTTCTCGATCTTTTTTATTCCAGTAATTTAAATTTATGCTGGATCAGAAGGTTTCGAGAAGTTCCTTAGCACGAGGTTGGGGACAAATTACTATTTCTTTTTTGTGATTCCATCACGATCTAGCTTTGTATCAAATGAGATTTGATTGTGGAATTTCCCATAAATCAATTATTGATTCCCCCATACAACGCCATTTTCGTACTAGAACCTAAATTGTGATTGATTCATGGTGACGAACTCTTGATGTGGTGGTATGGATCTTCAATATGACAGCACGAGGGGGACCCACAAAGATATCACTCAAACGTCCAAGTTACTTATAAAGTAAAAAATGAGTGAAATGAAAGTATCAGGTGAAAAAGTGTATATCATGTCTCATGTGAGTTAATTATATGTGATGGATAATTTTAATGAATGTTGCGTTGTTGGGCTTAACACTTAGGTCATGTCAATATTGATCTATTAGTCAGTCAAAAACATGATATATTAGTAGGAGCTGCCTCACAGGGTAATTCCTACGGATATGTAAAGAGGTGATTTTGATTTTAATAATTTAAGTTTAATTCTTAATTTTTTTTTTGTTGAAGAAATTGAAATTGTTTTATGTTTATTTAATAGTGATAATTATATATTTAAAAAAAGTTGATTATCAAAAAGAATTTTATAGAAAGTATACTCAAAACAATTTCTTATTTGTAACAAATTTTAATTTCTTCTTACAAGTTTTATTTTTTTTTAAATTGTAATAAAATAAATAAAATCATTAAAAGTGATTATTTTTTTTTCTATAATAGATTTTTCTAAAAATTATATTTAAAGTACAAATTTATCACTTAATATAAACTCAATTTTCTCTCAATTATGTCACAATATACTGGTTTAGCCTTACCTTACATATGTTTAATTAATTTTACAACATTGGATGTTTTTTTCCTAAAGTGTGAGATCTATGATATGTCACATTCGAATTCCACTTTAGAAATGGAATAGGGTACCCTATATTGAAAGATATCCTCACTCTTCACATGGTTTGTCTTTACCTACTTTGGTGTTTATGATATTGTTGACAGACTTGTTTGATAAAACCTATAAAGAAGAGAAACCGTCCAAACCACACGGGTTTTTGAGGTTGATGTTGATGGTGGAAAGTGATTGATTATTTATGTTCTTGTTTTCTTTTATGATGTTTGTTAAATTAATTATTATTTTCCATATGTGACTTTTGAAAGCAATGTTTGGGAACGTATCTATTTCTTTCTTTATTATGATTAAGACATAGGAGTAAATGTTTTGTTTATTTATTAAGATTATAATAATAATTATATTTATTAAGAGAAGTGGTGAAGCATTACATGTTCTTTCGTGAGAGGCAATTAAGGTTATGAATGATGGCCACATATACATGTGGGTTATACCTGTTATGATTGTGACTCATGTAAATTATAGTCCATTCATTTAAGGTGAAAACAAAATTGCATCATTATATTTTGATAAACTAACAAATAAATAGTAGTATTATATTATATATTCGTGTTAGGGCTATGTAAATATAGTAGTTAATAAATATTTTTTTGTTTTGATTTTTTTTTTTGGCTTGCAAAATAGTTGAGATGACATAATCGTGTTTAATGTTTTATAAATCAAGTTTGCTTTTAAAAATAATAAAAGAAGAAAGTCATGTGCTAACTAATTGGGAGGAGATTGTCTGTAAAGTTTTTTTTAGTAACTCTAATTAAAAAAAAAAAAATTAGAAATGAAGTTTTGAAGATATGCTCCCTATTAAGTAAAAATTCACTCGAAATATGTTTTACTTAATTAATTACTATGACTTGTCGTAAATTTGTTATTAATTAAGTAATTAATAAAAATTTATTAATTAAATTTTTAATTAAAAATAATAGTATACTTTTTAGTGTGTTGCATATTATAAATAAATACATATATTTTTTTAAAATATATTTAAACTGAGTAAGTCGTGGTTGCCAAAATCGACTTACTATTTTTTACTAAGCAAAATTGTGGATGACAACTATGACTTTAATTTAGTGAAAAGTAGATTTCAAAAATTGTACCTTGAATCTTACGTGTATTGATTTATATATGTTGGATAATTCCAATTAGGTCAAGTTTCTTAGCGGAAAAGTCTTTTAAAGTTATAGTCGGCATCTGGCTGTTACGCCCGACCATGAAGAGAAGTGAGATAGTTATGGAACAGTTACACAGATAGTGGGGAACAAGTGCATTAAATGTTTTTTCCATCATTGGAATGTTTAGTCACTCTCTCAGACACATGGCTCTAGACCTACATATTAGGGCATGATTTTCTTCTCTAGGGTACTCAAGTGCATCAGGATCACTTGTATTCGTAACGAGTGATTGAACGGTCACCTTTGGATCTCCTCTTTACTTTTCTTAATTTGGGTCATTGATTTGTTACCTACTTCATTATAAATGACTAGACCATTCTTCAAACGACCCTTTTGCTTTGTTTCCCGCTCGAAATCTGCTCCTCTCCCTCAATGTCTCTTCACAGCGGGCTGTCCTTTTTCTCATGCATTCTCTTTCCAAGTTACGTCATTATCTTCCTTGTGAGTAATCTTATGGCCAACTTGGGGAATATACCTATAAACGTGACCCTTGTACTTGATAGTGACACGTTTTCATCTTTCACTATAGTGGAGAATTCCAAACTTGTGGACATTTTCTATGGGGTTTATTCCCCCATTCACACAGATAAAAGGATATGTAGCAAGTTCGACGAGTGTTCTATCTCTTTCTACAATTGCATCTTTCATAAGTTAAGTGTCTGGATGCCGCTGGCCGCTTTTGAAAAAGAGTTGTTGGACACCCTGTGAATTGCACCCTCTCAACTCCACTCCACCAGTTGCTAGAACTTTCGTAAGGGTGTTCCAATATTAGTATCAATATAAAGGGAAAATGGGTTTCGCATAGAAAAATCTCTTCTCAGTTAACCCCCTATAACAAAGAAAGGGCACAGTCATGGGTTAGTTTCCCTCCATCAAAATGGAGACAACAAGGTTTTCCTTGTCTATACTAAGATCTGGAAGAAGTTCAAGCCTCATTACTTCTTGAAGATACCCATTTCCCCTGTGGCTCACTCAATTTTTTTGACTTCTCAACTTCTTCTATGGGGCTTACTGCTTGCATAGAGAGAATCTAGAGGTTTTGGTCGCCGAATCATGATAAGTGCCAAAATGTAGTTATTTTGTGTATGTAAATAGTGGCACTTATCGATATTTTTTGTTAATACCGTTTGAATAATTTCCCGTTTTCGTGTAATTTTGTATACTTTATGTTTTGTTATGTTTTCGTGTAAATATGTACCGTTTGATAGTTTTAATGTATTTTTGTATGTATTGTTGCGTATTTGGAGCATGAGCAATAAAGTGTCGAAGACACGACTTCAAACACACGTTTTTGGAAGGAATAAAGTTCTGGTATAGGGCGCGTCGCGCCTAGATTAGGGCACATCGCACGGCTTGGGAGCAAAAGAATAAATTCTGGTAGATTGTAGGGCGCATCGCGCAGACTTAGGGTGCATCGCGCTAGGGCGGTTTGGTCCATCAGTGAGAGGGCGCATCGCGCGTTATTAGGGTGCATCATGCTCTCTGCGTAATTTTGTTTTTCTATAAATAGACAACTTTGTTATTTTAGGGTATTATCATCTCTTCTTTGACAAAGTTGAGCTCTGATCCACTATTTATAGTTTAGAGGTTCAAGTAACATCATTGGGTGTCTCATCATATCGATAGAGCTCGGGTGGTCTCCGATTGTGTCGACAACACGATAAGTTTCCATTTGTTCTTCTTCTTCCCTGTGACCCATTCCAATGGTGGAGTTTGTATGTATATTTTTCCTCTCTTGTATGTACATTTGTTGATTTTGGGATCGTATATATTTGCTTTACAAATTATTATTAATGTTGTTTTTTTATCTTTTTGCTTAAATGCTTTGGATTTGTATTGTTGTAGAAATAGACATCATAGATCTTGATTAAGGATGATATCTGTTAGTTTCTAAACTCTAGACATAGATTTAGGGATAATAATCTTTATGGGTATTGAATTTAATGCCTTTGTGTTGTTTCGATCGATGGAGAATTCATCGAAAGAGCAATATAGTTGAACTCTCGTCGGTGTTACAAGAATGGGCACTGATGTGGTACGTCTCGAATGATGCCTGGTAATTTTGATGCGTATTGTGACTGTGTTGCGATAAGATCTTCAGATTTAAGTATTCGACGGGTTGAGTAGAAATACGATTCCAGACTGAATTCTCTTAAGCTATAATAAATTATTTATTTGCTTTTATTTATTTTTTCCGCATTTATCTTCCGCAAACCCAATCATGAAACTTAGAATACGAGATAGTTGAACGGCAGTTTTTCTCTACCAATATCTGTGGACTACGATATGATATAACCTATATCACCCGGTAGTAATATACCACTTACTTTTGCTTGCCGCTTTACCGCTTCAATAAAATGGCGCCGTTACCGGGGATTGTTTTTCAGATTAATCGCATTGCAATGGTTTCGTGTTTTAAGTTTCGTAAATATGTCCATATTGTATATTTTGTGCATATTCTCATACTTGTTTATTTTTGTCTATTGATACCATGTTTATGTTTTCATTCTTATACATGTTTGAGTGTTTGATTTTGTTCCTTTTCACTTTTGCTATTTAGCAAGATGAAGTTGGCTAAACAAATTAAACTGGGATAGTTCGTAAATTCTAAATCTTCACTTTTCAATTTGTTTAGCCAATTAAGGATTTTGTAAATATTGTGTTTTATGTATTTGTATTTTTACACATACTTGTATATTCTTTTGCTTTTGATTCGTTTGTTAAGTGTTTGGTCAGGACGCTTTCTTTAGGTTACGTTTGAGGCGAAAGCATTGGCGTGTTGCGAGAAAGTTACCTACCATTCGCGAAACAATAAAAGACGTCGAACTAATGGCGTAAAACAAGCGCTTGCTGGGAGGCACTCCAACGGTTGTATGTTTTCCTGTTTTATTTTTCTGTAAATGAGTAGTATATGTGTTAAGTGGAGGCTCTACTAGAAATTTGGGTTTTCTAGACTGGTTTTATTTTTCTGGTGTTGTGCGCTTGACCATGCGTCGCATACATTGTAGCTTTTTGGCCAGTGAATTCTTTTTAATGGTTCACCGGGCTAGCCTTTTTTCCACTTACACCAAAGCTTTATAGTATGGTATTTTATAGTTTTATTGTTTGTGTTTAGACTTAAATTTTGGCTCGATTACTTGTAGTCACATTTGGTAATTCTCCGATTTTGATAGATTCAACATGCTAATTATGCGGTAATGATATTATTCAAAGTTGTACGTAGCAAGGTACTCGTTTATCGCTTTCTATAGCATAGCATGTTTAAGAGACTTTTCATTTGTACAATTTTCATGTCATTCATTCTTTTTGCGTAACTTGCTCATGACTTGAATCACATTAGTTCCCCCTTTTTATCCATAAATGTGAGGTGGCTTTCCATTGTGTATATATGCGAGAGACCGACATTTCTTCTTTTAACTAGATATTATGTTTAATCTTTCGTTTGTATTGATTTTGTGAATGCACGAAAGTGATCAAGGCACTTGTTTGATTTTGAACACAACTACCACAGCCAAATATCAATTCACCTTGTGAATGTGTGACCATTAGTAGGGGTGGGAATAGGCCAGGCCGGCCTACAGGGGCCTACGGCCCAGCCTACATAGGCCTAGGCCAGGCCAGGCCTATTTAATAAATAGGTCAGGCTTAGGCTTTTTTAAAAGCCTATTTCATTAAATAGGCCAGGCTTAGGCTACTAAAAAAGCCTATGAAGCCTTATAGGGCGGCCTATATTTTCATATATATTAAAGATATGTTAAATAAGTTGGTCCATGTATGCATATATTAGAAGAAAAAAAAGCTAAATAGACTACCCTATATATATATATATATATATATATATATATATATATATATATATAACAAATGCTAAATAGGTTCACTTATATATGTATATATAGGTCGACCTACAAGACTTCTTAAATTATATAAATTAATTGAAAACTTTAATGAGATACAAGCTTTTTATATAGGCTTTCAGGCCAGGCCAGGCTTTTAAAAAGGTCAGGCCAGGCCAAAAAACCGAGCCTATGATAGGCCTTAGGCCAGGCTTAGGCCTTCTAAGTTTATCGTAGGCCAGGCTCAGGCCTTCTAAAGCCTAGCCTAGCCTAGCCTATTTCCACCCCTAACCATTAGTAACCTCTTTGAGCCTTTTTGTTAATATCCATATTATTTTTGCTTAATGCTTGTCTATGAGCATTTGGTTTTCAATTGTGTTTGGATATTAATTCTTTATTTTCTTGAACCCTCAACTAAGATTTATAGTTTGAATTTTTACCTTGTCTTAGAAAATAGAGAGTATTCATATTATGATGATGGTTGTATTCAAGTCTGGGAGAAGATGTTTACCTGCTTATGTTGTGGTTGATATGAGGTTGTGGAAAGAAAAGAAAAAGAAAAGAAAAAAATGTGAATAAAAAAAAAGAAAAAGAAAGAAAAAAAAGAAAAAGTTTGAAAAAGAAAATAACAAAAAAATATAGAATAAGGTATGCTAATAAGTATTTTGTTTAGTGTGAAACAAAATTTTGTCAAGCAGCTTAAAATCTCTTATCAATTTGATGATGAGTATGGTTAATGATATCATCAATTTGCAAGTGAGCTGCTTGAATGGTATCATCCAAGTCTTTAGAGGATATATTTGTAGGCTTGAGAGACATAGAATCAAGAAATAATAAAAAAACACTAGAGTTAACAAATAAACCTAAGTTGCAGAGGAAGAAACAATAAAATCAACTTCAAAACTTTCATTAAGAAATACAGCTTGAAGCTTACAACATAAATAGTTAAGATTTTTAAAACCTAAATGGGCCATGGGCCTCTTTTGAAACAAACATGAAAATTTGCTAAAGTCAAATACTAATTGCACTTCCTTTAATATGAATACTAATTGCATTCCCTTAAAAAAATCAGTATTTTTCTTTTTCTTTCTCTAATGGGCTTTTTATTCTTCTTATCGGTATATCAATTGTCACTATCATTTGTCTCTTTACTGAAAATTTCAAAGTTTCTAATTCGATTAATTAATCAATCCAAGAAGACAAAATGGAATGAAATTTAAGCTTTACACCAAAATACACGTCTCTTTCTTATGCTAGTTTTTTTTAGTGGATAGTAACACATTGATCTGTCATCATATAAACAAAAACGTGAACAACATCAAATTTTCTTTTATATCCTTGAAATGGTGATCCTTGGGCTACTTTATATTTAGCTCTAGTTGCCTAAATCAAGTAATGAAGATCTATCAATAGCTCAAAGCACATGATCAAAGTGAGAAAAAATAATCATAAATGTCCCAAAATTATATTGACAATTGTTTGTGTAGACTTGGTAAAATGTTTCCTTAAGCATTAAGAGTCAAATCATTTACTTAAGAATTAAGACAAAGACAACACAATATTTTTGTTGTAAGAATAAAAACACATATCATATTTGTCTGGTATAAAGTTTGAGTCTCTTAAACATATAGTTAGAGATTCGATTTTTGACTCTTGTGTAGGAAGAAAATTCAGATTAAATGAGAGAATTTACTTAATATGTTTTACAAGTTTTTCAACAAAAATTAATCACCACTAGATAATAGAAACTTTCTACATGTAATTAGTGAAAAACACTTATAAGTGAACATTTTTATAGTTTATACCAATCTCTATTCTAAGTTTAAATATTATATTGAGTAACTACTTGTTCAATTATGAATCAATATGAAAGAGTTTTGAAATGAGATAAGTTTAGTTTAACTTTAAAAAAAACGAACAATTTAGTTTTTGAAATCATAAAAATAACAAAATTTAATTTTTAAAACTAATAATTTAAAAAAGAGAATTTCTTCACCCACCTCCTAACCTTCTTGCCCACCCCTGGTGAATTTACAACATTACCCCTTGTTTCGGAAGTTCATTTTCGAAACGGTAATTTTTTTTTGAAAAAAAGGTGTTTTCGGAAATGAACTTCCGAAAACGTGTTTTTTTTAATATAAAATATTGATTTCGGAGATGCATCTCCGAAATAAAGTTACATTTTCAGAAAATGTGGTGTTTCGGAAGTTCATCTCCGAACTCACCCCCCATGATGGAATTTGGAAATGAACCTCCGAATTTATGTCTGGACAGAAGAAAAATGAAAAACAACAACGATTCGCTTTATTTAATCGGGTGAAGATTACAACGATAATATTACTGAAAATTAAAGTTACATATTGTTGAACACGGGTAGGTGGGGATGAGTCAACATTTTGATAACGTCGTCCGCCGATCTTTGAAGTTTGGCGTCCAACTCGATCGGGCCTTTCGAAGAAAATCAGTCGAACGTTGTCCACATAACCGCTAAATCTTCGTCGTTCTTGATCTCAAAAGGTGTGATCATCAACCCTCCCTCGTCGTTAAGCGATGGCGAGCGGTACTCGAGCTGACAGTTTGAAGAAACTACCTACGACATCAGGAAATAATGATATACTTCTGGCCGATAAGGAAGATGTTTTTATTCCAGACAACCTTCATATGAAGAAGCTTTTTGAGAGCGAGAAAGTTTTTGTATGGTATCCTAAGCATAACATGACACCATTGTTCAAGAGTAAACTATCTGATATTTACAGAAAAGTTGGTGCTAGAAATATCTCTGAGTCACTATCCAAAGAAGAATCATCTGTTGTGAATGATGATGTTGAACTCGAGCATGTTGATCCAAATAATATTCTCAACTTAAGGGGGTTGGTTAAGCTTATTCTTGGTTTTCTTGCATGTTGTAGCCTGAAAATGGAACAAAGTAAGAGACATGAAGCTGTTCAAAGTCTTGTCAACTTGAGTTTCCGCGAGACAAAGGAGCCAATCAATGTAAACTATAGTTTATCATTATCATCAGGGGACGTCATTACAAAAAAATCAAACAAAGGGGTGCGCTGGGAAAGTCAAAGTTCTATGTTTATAATCCAGAAGATGGATAGTGTTCGCGGCGATGAAATCCAAGAATCTACATATTGATTTTAAAAGCGAAGAAATTGATTTTCTAATGGAATCCAAGAATCTACATATTGAGCATGAAGATGAGATGTTCCTCAACTCTGCCTTCTCTTCTGGCTAACTCTATTGCCGCTGCTTACTGGTTTTTCTGTTTGAATATGCTTTTCGGAAGTTCATCTCCGAAGACACCCCCCATGAGGTGTTTTCGGAGATGCACTTCCGAATTATGGAAATTTTTTTTAAAAAAAAAAGCGCTTCGGAAGTTCATTTCCGAAGCAGGGGTATTTTGGGATTTTCACTGGGGGTGACCCCCATAGGGAGGTGGCTAAAGAAATTTTCTTAAAAAATTGAAATTGAAAACCTTTAAATGTATTAGTTCATTTCAAAAGAATTTGATAACCGAATTAACTAATAATTTCTTTCCATAAAATAAAGAAAAACGAAGTCTAATAAACTTAATCCAAGAACCACATATCAACCCTAAAAAAAATGAAGTCCAATAAAAAGCCTCATATAAAGCAGGTTGATATATCCAAAAACAAAATCTAACGAATTCAATTCAAAGTTCAAAACTAAATTGCAAAAAGAAGCAATTATTTTAACCAAATCAAAGACGAGTCTGAAAAATCAAACTCACCTTTTTATTTCACAAGAATTAAAGATTGGTGAATATATCAACGGCCAATTAGAGCTGTCAAATGGATCAGTCCAGTCTAGTTCACTTCGGTTCGGTGGACTAAAATGTTTAAATGGATTGGCCCGACCTGACCCGATTGTTTAATAGACTACAAAAAATGAATTAGACCTGTTTTTTAAAGGCCTGTGCAGTCCGATAAATCAGCCCGGTCTATATTTCAATATTATAGTTTTAATTTTATAAAAGGGATGTAATGAGTATTTTCAAAAATCTTGTATAATTAGATTTTAATTTTTTACTCAATATTTATAGAAATGAGTATTTTTGTTGGAAGACATTTTATATTGATCTAAAATAGTTCTTTATGCCATGGCATGAAGAACACCATCGTCACAATTATGCGACACAAAAAGAAACCGTGGCCAATTTAAATGTTGTAAAACCGTAAGTAAAATTTAGATGCGGTTTTAATTAGTGTCCATAAACAAACTGTGGCTAAACCTAAGCAACTAAACCGTAGGCTCATTAAATAAGAACAGTGGCTAGATTCAGCCACTGTTAATAACTGAGGCGCAAGCTAAACTGCAGCCTTAATCTAAATACCTAAATCATGGCCTATTCAAACCACAGATGTTTAGAAAACGTGACCCAAACTTGAAAACTGTGGTATATAAATTAGGCCACGGCTGTATATTCTACAGTCACTTATTCGTGGCCAAACCATGACCAAAGCTTACAACCACGGTTATTTTGCATATAACCGCATTTTTGTAGTGAAACTACATAACGTAAGTAGAGAGACATTATAAACTTAGTTAAATGAAGTTTAAAATATTCATCAAACCAACATCATATATATATATATATATATATATATATATATATATATATATATATATATATATATATATATATATATATATATATATATATATATATATATATATATATACCACAAAAACATCTATGTTAAATCATAAAGTAACTTAATATTATCAGTAATACTTATCTAATTTTCTCTTCATCTCAAAACTATTTTCTTGATCACATCATCTTGAAAATATATTTCATCCTCTTTAACTTTTCTTTATCACTTGAAAATAAATTTATGCAATCATATCTTATCTCAATCTTTTTCCTCCAAAATTAATCAAAATCTTTTTTTTAGTGGATTAGTCCGAAGTCCGCTTGATTCGACTCATAAAAACATAGGTCCGATGAACTTGACCAAAAAGATAAGATCGTATTTTTTTAAGGTATTTTGCAGTTCGACCCGCGCTAAATTACTGTGCTTATGGACCGGCCCGGTGAGCCGAACTCATTTTGAGAGCTCTACTGACGATTCTTGTAAAATAAAACCACAAAACTTCAATAGTATTTTCGAGTCTAACTAACCCAAAATGCAACGAAGTAGTTCTAAGAAATCCAAATTAACAAAACCACACTTCCAATTCAAAGTAGTTGTACTATTCCTTCTTTATTTATCAACTTAAATTAGTAAAGTAGTTGGTTTGACAAAATTGAAGTTGTAGGGTGCGTGTTTGAATTAACAAAGAATAGAGAAAAGTGAGGTGGTGGAAATTGAAAACGAAAGAAAAAGACTAGTTATGGCAAATGACAAACCATGATGATGATGTTAATAATTATTGTGGACACGAAACTGCTTTTGATGTTGCATTTCTTTATCATTTACATGTCTCTATCAACAACATGGCTTTCGTTATTAGGGATTGTTCCTTAAGTCAGTTCTTGCTCCCTTGGTGCCTTAGTTCTTTGTGGGCCCAACATAACAAAGAGTTCAATTTACACTTGTCTCTTTTAATAACAAGCCCATTGGGCAGGCAACACATGCCTTTCTTCTTCAATGCAATTTTTCTCTTAGGTTTAATTGATCATCATAACTATTCGAGCATAGATTTTTAGTTAAATTAAAAGTAATTTTACCATATTTTCCAAGTATTTTCAAGCAATTAAATTTTGACAGAGACTTCAAACACAATACGTGGACAACAATAATAATCTAAACGAATAGATAAGTTACATGTAATTAAATATATTTATATCATTTCAGCGGCATTATCACAAACTAAACATTAAATATGTCTTTATTTAGAATTGTCTGTGTTAGGAAGCAAAAGCTAAACCCTAACAAAACTAGAGAAAGACTAATAAAAGCTGTAAAATAAAAGAGACAATAAAACTAGACTAAGAAAATAAACTTCATTTCTTTTCATTCATACTCTAATGTCTCAATGAGACTACAATATATAATGTTACTATTGGGTAACAAACTAAAAGCCCAAATATTAATAAAGGCCCAAATAAATAACAATACAAATAAAACTAGAACTTATATAAATTACTAAGAAACTTAATTACTAAATTATACTTTCTATCATTGCCGCGGGGTCCACTCGAACCTTGTCCTCAAGGTTCTAAAATTAGCACTAGAATTAAAAATATTTTTTTCTCACAAAATAACTTATAGCTTCTGGAAAGAAGCCAATGAAAGGATCAAAGTGGAAAATATAATAATAGAAGTGGGAGAGAGGCAATTTTATGGTTAGAAGTTTAGGAAATAGCAGAACGTGGAGGACAGGCTAGTAGGATAACATTGACAAGTTTTCTTTGGAATAAATGCTAGCTGGCATTAAAGGAATTTTTTTTTTTTTTCATTTACTATCCATGAAATTGGAGAGAGAAATTTTTTTATCGTGTTTCCTTTTTTTTCTTTGACACAGAATCCCTTATCTTCTTTCACTCATCTCCGACTCATTTTTTTCCACCATTTTTCTTTAACTATGTCACTCAAATGACGCCGGAGAAGAGACACCATTAACATTTTATCACCACCAGGATCAAAAACGAAAAAGTAATGTCTCTGATTTGAAAGTATGAACGTAAAATCGGAGGTTCCACCGGTGTTCGTCATGAAATCCGGTGGTTTTGCCGGCGGCTGCTGCACCTCCAATGATTTTTCTAGTAACAGTTGCGGATCCAGTGGTTGTTTCTGTGGTCGTTTCAGATTCGATAATTTTGTCAATAACAGTTGCAGATTTGGTGGTTTTTCTAGTGACGGTTCCAGATCTAATAACTTTTCCGGTAACAGTTGTGAATCCGGTGATTTTTTCAGTGATATTTTCCAATCTGAAAATTTCTCCGAAGGAGATGATAGAACGGGTGGCGGTGTTTGTTGAATGCAGTATAGGGCAAGCAACAGAAAAGATTTGGAAATATTGATCCGGGAATTATCGTCCACAGAGATGGAAGATGCCATTCAACAGTTTCTACGGTTTCGAGCTCGGGTTTGAATGAGCAAAAAGTAAACGAAGATATGGACAAGAAAAGAATAAACACATTCTTAGAAGAGAAATAACTTATCAGGAATGTAAATATATTCACTCTTCACAAACATACACTTACCAACCCATTATATTCAACCTACGATACTCATCTATGTCATCACGTATCTCTCACATAAGCGTCCATCTCTGGAGCACAAACGAGATCATCTCACAACTAAGGTTATCTCTAACGCAAAGTCACGAGAACATCCGTATTCTCGCGTCGGCGATCTCTCGCGCGCCGCTCAAACACGAAAGCATTAAGTACAGATACAATCGGTGAATGCTAGCTCTAAATCTATCTCTAGAGTTCAGAACCAACAGATTATCATCCTAGATAAAGATTCAAGAAGTTTATCTCTAAAGCAACTCAAATCTTCAGCACAGAGCAAAAATCCAGAACAATATCAACACAGATTCATAAAGCAAGTTAAACATAACATTATAATCGGTAAATATACATAAGATTCGAGTAACTATACAAACAAACCCAACACAAAAGAAATACACAGAGAATAGAGAAGATAAACCAAACATCTCGCGGGTTGTCAGCTCCGGTTGATGAGAAATCCACCTCCGATCTTCCAAGTGCATGACCCAGTGTTGTTTTCTAAGCTAATCCTACTCTAAGAATGAAAATGATGGAGTTGGAACTAAAACTTTCCCAAAACCATACCCTAGAAATGTCCCAAATGAAGAAATATAAAGACAATTTCTGCTACGGCCGCTTAGCGGCCAAATCTCGCTTAGCGGACTACACGTATTACAAAAATATCAAGAACAGTAAACAGGCCTCCGCTTAGCGGCCAGAGTTGCCGCTTAGCGGCCAGGGAAATTTGGTTCGCCCCTGGAAAGCGCGCTTACACGCCGCTCAGCGGCGCTTTCTGCACAAAACTTGCTTATTTGATCCAAAATCGCGCAATCGGAGCCGTGCCTTCGACACTTTATTCCTCGAGGCTCCAATAAGCATGAATACCTATAAAAACAAAGGAAAAACTATTAAACGGTATATAAAACATATGAAAACTAAATAATGTGAATATATACACAAAAGTGGGGATTTTATTACAAAAACGGAATGAATAGAATCGATAAGTGCCACAATTATATACTCAAAATAACAACATTTTGGCACTTATCAGTGTTCCGGTTGGAGGTGGTTTTTGAATCATTGGAGATGTCTTCGCCAGAGATATCACCGGAAGTGACGTCGAAAAATTTGTCGGAGTTGTTGTCGGAAGTGACGTCGGAGATGATTTTCGTCTATCATAAACTCTTTCGATTTCTTCTTTTTCTTCCGCCTCTTCAACCGTTTTGAACGTATATTTTTCTTTCATTTTTTGTTGTGACTTTTTGAATGAATAAGAAAGATTTTGAGATCTTTCTCTGAAAGAGAGTCTGGAGGCTCTAATTTGCTCATCAATAACTTTGTATTTTTCTTCTGCCTGAGATAATTTCAGAAAATCTTCTTGAAAATCTTCTATTGTGTGTGTTGTGTGTTGGTAAGAAGGAATGACAGGGGTGGAAATATGTTGGTGGTAGAAAGGTGTGGAATAGCCATATACTTGATGTTCAAGGGTATGGGTTTTGATGTGGGTGGAGTTCTCGTGGAGGTTATGTGAATGAGGTAAATATGGGTCAGAAAATGGATGTGGTGAATATCCGTGATTTAAATATAATTTTGGTGATGAAGATGCATGAGTGTAATAAGGTGTAAAAAGTTCCCATGGAAAAGATGGAAATGAAGGTGTCATAGGAGAGGTGTTTATGGTGGGGTGAAATGGGTATGCCATGGGAGGTTTTGGTGTTCAAGAATGAAAGCACCAATGTTAGGAAGCAAAAGCTAAACCCTAACAAAACTAGAGAAAGACTAATAAAAGCTGTAAAATAAAAGAGACAATAAAACTAGACTAAGAAAATAAACTTCATTTCTTTTCATTCATACTCTAATGTCTCAATGAGACTACAATATATAATGTTACTATTGGGTAACAAACTAAAAGCCCAAATATTAATAAAGGCCCAAATAAATAACAATACAAATAAAACTAGAACTTATATAAATTACTAAGAAACTTAATTACTAAATTATACTTTCTATCAGTCTGTAAGTGATTGATGATTTTGTTGAGAATCAAGTGTGAGAAAAAAGTCTTACATGGATTAGAAAATAGAAGATTAAACACTTTATAAGTGAGGGAACTCATACACCTATCACCTTAAGAATTTGAGTGAATAAGTGGTGTGTTTCTTACAAAATGTGTTGCTCAAGGAAAGTCTTGACTCTCCCAATTGTTGCGCTAACAAGTGATATCATGAGCCTTTGATTTTGAGTGAAGGGATCGACTTACTTGTATCGAAAGTACTCCCCACTAGGGGTGTGCATGGTTGGTTATTTTCAAAAACCAAACCATAACCATTTTAAAACCATTTAAATAGTTTGGATTTATAACCATAACCACATTTTAATCAAAATTGGTTATAAAACCAGTTATAAATCTGGTTATGATTATATAACCGGTTTTTTAAAAAAATCCAATTTTGAAAATTATTTTTTTCCGAAAATATTTTTTTTTCAAAAAAAATTAATATTTTGAGAATTAAAATATTTGGATTTGGATAATAACCGGATTATAACCGAATCCAAAATAATTTAACCGTTTAATAACCATTTAATTATATCCGGATTATATGAATGTATAACCAAACCATTAATAACTAAACCGGTTAATAACCATTCAATTATATCCGGATATTTAAAAGTGGTTTAGGTTTGGTTATGGATTTGGACATCAAAACCGGATATTTTGCACACCCCTACTCCCCACTGTAAGATCTTCCACTTGAGAGGGAGTGTTGAGAATCAAATACGAAAAAGAAGTCTCACATTGATTAAAAAAGAGAAGATTGAAGGTGTGTCCCAAGTATAAAATACTCTCTCGTATTGATCTCCAAATTACCTCTGATTTTTTTTATAAAGATTCACTATAATTGTCAATTTGAATTCTTTTTAAATTTACAATGAATCACAAATTCACAATTCAGATTAATAAAAACATTTAACTTTAATCATACTAAATGCTAAAATCAAAATTATAGTTTGTTTTATATATAAAACTTTTATATCAACAATGCATCAAAATTATCCTCATTTCCTTTTCTTTATTTTCAATTCTTTAGCCTTTTTATCCCATTCCTTAGACTTTTAAAAGGCACATAAATCAATTCACATAGCACAATCATGATAATGTAAGCTTTTTTCACTTTTTTAGAATGTGTCCCCATATGCTATATGGTGTTTTGATTTAACAAATTCTATATTGAATGATTGATTGTGGGACCCAAAAAAGTGAATAAAGTAAAAGAACATGACTCAAAACCATATAAACATGATTGATAATACTATGATAACAATGTTCACTTTTTTCTTCATAAATTTTGATAATGCTGCTGACAACAATAAACAAATGCATGTGTGCCACTTACCACTTTTTATCACTACAACAATTTTGTTATCATAATAAACAAACTTTCCTTTTAGTTAACAATTTTCAAAAACATACTCAAAAAGTTGTTTTTAGTCTTGTACATTTGTTTCTTCATAACTTCATATGAATAATAAATGGTCTTAACTATCTTGGTTTTGATAGTGAACTGTTGTGTAACAAAATCAGAATTTGTATGGTAAAGAATAGAATTTCATGTTCATTTCAATCCGCGAGAAGAAACCGTAGTCAGAAGAATCACGCAGTCACACAGTTAATCGATCTCGACCGTCAAAGTAAGTAATCAAGTTATAATTTTAGGTTAGGTTTATATTTTTACAATTATAATTCTCATATCTATTTGTTAAGACTTATTTTTGATGATTTTATAGAGCACACATTTCTTCAAAATTTGAACATCATTTTGATCTATTTTGGTGAATAAAAGCACTAGTAGTAATTTAAAATTTCACAAAAAGTGTTTGCACAATTTTGTAGAAAAAGTCAAAAACTGACAAAGTTTCATTGAATGTACAGTAGACATTACTTTATTCAGCATAAATTTCATAAACTCTATGTTGCAGAGTTTGCTTGATTCAACATGATTTTCTGGTGAATTTGAGAGAACATAGCAATCAGTTTAGAGTCAGGAGCTAATCGTCATATGTGGAAGTGGAAGTCTGGACAACGGTCGGTTTGGGTTGGATTCGGGCCCAAATATGAGATCCAACACAAACCGCGGTTCCATTTGCCTGGTCCAATTCCGACCATTAAGATTTCGGTTTTTATCGGTTTCGGTTAAACCGGTTTTACGGATTGTTTGGGTGGGTTAGTCGGTTTAAACTTACTGGGTTAGCAAAAATATTGGCCCATTTAAAGAAATTCAATTTTTTTCTTTTTTTGTAAAATATGTTACAAACTATTAATAATTAGTTTATAGATTAATATAATAGCAAAATTGAAATGGTACAGAACATCAATACAAAATTATTAAATTCTACAATAATTTTTAGTTTACATACATCCATAACTAAACTCAGAACAATACATTTTAAAAAAAATCAGAGCAATACATATAAAAAACTCAGATATTATCAAGATCCAGTTGCACAAATCTTCAGGACTCCAAGTGCAACCAAGATCCAACTTCTATCCTTTCCAACTAAAAGAATCACAATAACAATAAATTATATTAGAAACACTAACAATAAAAAACAATAAATCTAACAATGAGAATTAAAATAAAAAATAGTAAAATAAATAAAATAAATAGTTAAATTAATTACAGCTTTCCACGAGTTGATAAACAAACCAGATTCAATGAGCACTTGAAACAAAATAATTATATCAAAAAAAATATTTAAAAAAATTAAAAGACTAAAATATGAAAGAATATAAATATGAAAGTAGTCACCTTTGATGGGTTTGGAAGAGGATGAAGAGGAAGTATAGAGGATGAAGAGGATGAATTTGTGGCAAGGTGGTGCTTGATGATGCAAACAAGATGCAGAGAGTACGACGGCGGCGGTATAGAGGAAGAAATGAAACCCTAGTAAAGAATGAATTGAAGTGAATTCTGAATGTAAAAGGGTTTTGTTTTGTGGTGTTTTTATTTTGGGCCAAGTTAAATGAATGATCCAGATTTAATCAGTCTATCAGAACTAAACCTCAAAAAATAATAGATAAGAAGTAACTACGGCGGTCGGTTTTTGGATTTCTTTGGGCCTAAATTTACCATCCGAATCCGACCGGTTTAATCCATTTAAACCCATACACAGCCAAACCGGTAAACCGATAAACCGGTTAACCCGAACCGTGGTTCAGCGGACCTCATGGATAGGTCGGATTGGACCGGTTTCCAAAATTTTGTCCAGCCCTATGTGGAACCATTGATATGGCTATTATGATTTTCTGGTTTTGGTTTTGGATTTTTTTGAGTTTGTCTTTTGCTTTTTTATGAATTAGTCACTGTTTGAATTTCTAGAGGGGAATGGTCAGGTTCTAGTTATTGTATTGAAATGTCATAAAAAAAAGTTGCATTATGACTCATTAGACTCTCAATTACATAACATTTTGTTTGGGGTTTGAGTGTAAAATCATATGTTGTTTGAGTTTCTCATAGTTATTATTATTTCGTCAAAGAATATTTACTCACTCATTATGAGTCAAGATCTGATGGTCTAATAAGGAGGCAACTTGGAGGGGGTCAACGAGGGATCATCACACATTTGGGATACACTTTGTGAGAGACACACCACATTTCCACCTAAAACCTTAAGGTGATAGGTGTGTGGATTCTCTCACTTATAAAGTGTTCATTCCTTCATTTTCTAACTAATGTGGGACTTATTCCTCACACTTGATTCTCAACAATTATGACTCTAAAGAATAAAGGTTTTATATAAGCTGAAAAGGGTGATTGGTTTAAGAGAATCTTAATCTATAGAGGGGTAAGGTGAAATCTTCACCCTTTTTTTTACCAAGGTTTTAAGTGTAGTATTTCTATTTAAATTACTGGTTATGAAGATTAGAAAACAGTTTGTGACTTTTGCATGAAAGGTCACTGCAAATCTATATTGATATGTATGTATACAAAAATAGACACATAAAAGGAAGTGCATAACTAGAGGAATCTCAACCAACATTTCTACACAATTCCATACTAATACTATCAAAAACTATAGTTGTTGCTTTGTTAAATGTGAGACAGTCAAATACGTTAAAAACTCAAGAAATAAGTTATCACTTGTTTTTATTTGAGTGGAAACAAAAGAAAAGCTTGTTTTTATTCTTAACATAAAACTTTTTTTCACAAACAAACTCATTCAATTGTTTAAATAAGTATTTGAGTTCAAATGTTGAATTTTTCTTACTAATGAATTAATTGAAATTAAATAATCCAAATTTAAATTTGGACTAAAGCGATCTTTAATCGACTTTACTTATTTTCTGTCAAATTCAATTATCAAATTTTATTTTTCAAGATCATGAAGGCGAAGAAGCCTTAACACACAAAAAAAGCATTAGTTTCTTTAATATAAAAACGAATGAGTCAAAAACTTGAGAGATCATATATGTGATCACTTAAACAATCATCACAATATTTAAACTTACTGATAAGCATTCAATTAAATTCTAAAATAATTTATAGAATAAACATTACTAAAATAATTTATAGAATAAACAATTAATGTATAAGGATATCTGATTGCAAAGACTCAAGTTTAAACTCGAGACATTATATTTATTCACTTTTAGAGGATAATTAGACTATAAGATTATAAAGAAGTATTGTGAGATATTGGATCGAACTCTAGTATGGTCGAAGGGTAGCTTCTTGGTTCGACAGGATTAAGCATGAAGTCGAAGGTTGTTCACATGCTTGTGTCGAAGATGCTAGGGTTGTTAGCATGTTAAATTAGGATTTAGTATTTAAACCCAAATTTGTTAAGTTAGCTTGTTTATTAAGTTGGATTGTGTAATGGGCCTTGTGGAAAAAGCCCATTAGTTAGTATGTTAGGTTTTATTATAAATAGCACACTAGTCTCTCATCATTGCTAAGCAGCAAATCCTAATTTAGGGTGAGAGAGGTTATTTGTTATTCTTGTAAACTTGTAATCTTGTTTTAAGAGAAAGTAAAAGAATACCAGTTATAACCAATTCTTGTGTTCTTCTTATCTTCCATAATTCCTATTATATTTTGTTCTTGACATCGTTTTCACAACAAATTGGTGCGGTGAGCGTGGAGAAGATGTCGTCAACAAAGTATGAGATTGAAAAGTTCACCGGAGTGAATGGTTTCAGTCTGTGGCGCTTGAAGATGAAAGCCCTACTGGTTCAACAGGGTTGTTTGGAAGCGTTGAAGGGAGAGGCAGCCTTGAATGTTGCATTAACGGCAGCGGAGAAGACGACTATGATCGAGAAGGCACACAGCGCAATTTTGTTGAGCCTTGGTGATAAGGTTCTCAGACAAGTATCAAAGGAGACGACAACATCAGGGTTATGGACGAAACTTGAAAGTTTGTATATGACCAAATCACTGGTAAATCGACTCTACCTGAAGCAAGCTTTATATTCATTCAAGATGGTTGAAGACAAAGTGTTGGCTGAGCAGTTGGATATCTTCAACAAGCTGATTCTTGATCTTGAAAATATTGATGTAAAGATCGACGATGAAGATCAAACGCTGTTACTATTGTGCGCTTTGCCTCGATCACATGCTCACTTCAAAGAAACTCTCCCGTATGGAAGGGAGTCCCTGTCCTTTGAAGAAGTTCAATCAACCCTGTATTCAAAGGACTTGAACAAACGAAGGGAGCATAAACCTTCGACTGTTGGTGAAGGTTTGGCCGTTAAAGGAAAATTCTTTCGAAAGGATGGTAAGTTCGACAAGAAGAAAGGCAAAAGCCAGCAGAAGTCTTATAGTTGCGAAGCATATGGTATTTGATGCTATCATTGTAAGAAGGAAGGTCACACACGAAAGGTGTGCCCTGAACGCCTGAAAGATCACGGAGGTAAGGATAATGGCAATGCAGCCATTGTTCAAGATGATTTCGAATCATCTGATGTTCTTGTGGTTTCAAGCAGTGACTCTAGGAAGGAGTGAATTATGGATTCAGGTTGGACTTGGCACATGACTCCAAACAAAGACTTGCAAGATTGCAGGTGTTGGATCTGTGAGATTCAAGCTCCATGATGAGTCAATAAGGTTGTTGACCGAAGTCAGGTATGTTCCTGATTTGAAGAGAAATCTGCTTTCTCTTGGTGAATTCGACAAGAAAGGGTATGTTTTCCAAGGAGAGAAAAGTATCCTAAGAGTCATGAAGGGGTCGAAGGAAGTCTTGAGAGGTGTGAAGAAACAAGTCTTGTATACCCTTGAGGCTGAAGTTGTAAGTGGTTCGACAAATGTTGCATCCACGAAACGTTTGTCGAAGATAGAAATCTGGCACATGAGATTGGGCCATGTCAGTGAAAGGGGTCTGGTCGAATTAGGGAAACAAAATCTGCTTGGTGGAGACAAAGTCGAAAAGCTGAAGTTTTGTGAACCCTGTGTATTTGGAAAATCTTGCAGAGTGAAGTTCAACAAAGGCAAACAAAGAACACATGGATCCCTTGATTACATCCATGTTGATCTTTGGGGGCCTGCAAGGTGTCCATCTCATTCAGGAGTAAGGTATTTTCTATCTATAGTTGATGACTATTCCAGAAAGTTATGGGTATTCATCCAGAAGACTAAGGATGAAACTTCTGAGAATTTCAAAAGTTGGAAGACTCTGGTAGAAAATCAGACTGGCAAGAAGGTCAAGAGGTTGAGAACCGATAATGGCCTTGAATTCTGCAATGAAGCGTTCGACAGCTTTTGTGCTGACTCTGGTATTGCAAGGGACATAACTACTGCAGGTACTCCACAACAAAATGGTTTGGCTGAAAGGTTTAATCAAACTATTTTGGAGAGAGTCAGATGCATGTTGACTAGTGCGCGGTTAAAGAAGGTGTTATGGGCTGAGGTTGTTTTGACAGCAACATATCTGATAAACAAATGTCCTTCGACAATATTAGGTATGAAGACACCAGAAGAAGTTTGGTCGTGACATCCACCAGATGCCGACAAACTGAGAGTATTTGGCTGCGTAGCCTATGCTCACATTAGGCAAGACAAGGTTGAACCTAGAGCTCTGAAATGCATGTTCATGGGATACCCTGAAGGAGTCAAAGCTTATAGGCTATGGTGCCTAGAGCCAGGTCACAGAAGGTGTATCACCAATCGAGATGTAGTTTTCAATGAAGCTGAAATGGCTTTTAAGAAAACTGTTGATGTTGGTCGAAGTACAGAAACATCTGACGAAGTGCTGGAACAGGTAGAGATTCCTGTTGAGGTGGAGCATGTTGATGCTGGATTGCATATCCCTGATGAAGTCGAAGAAGAAGCAGAAGATGCTGAGGATGAGGAAACTGTCGATGACTACCTATTGTCGAGAGATAGGTCGAGAAGAGTCATCAAGGCACCTCAGAGACTTGGGTATGCAGATCTTATAGCTTATGCCTTAATCTCTACAAGTGAGGTTCTAGACGAAGAACCTAGAGACTATAAGGAAGTTATGAGGAGTCGAAATAAGACTGAATGGCTGAAGGCAATGGATGATGAGATGAAATATCTTCATGATATTCATACTTGGGAACTGATCAAGAAACCTACTGGGGCAAGGTTAGTCAGTTGTAAATGGATTTTCAAAGTTAAGGAAGGAATTGAAGGAGTGACGTCGAAAAGATACAAGGCAAGGTTAGTTACAAGGGGTTTCACTCAGGAAGAAGGTGTCGACTTTAATGATGTGTTTTCTCCTGTTGTGAAGCATAGGTCCATTCGAATGTTGCTTGCCATGGTGGCAATGTTCGATCTTGAACTGGAACAAATGGATGTGAAGACTGCGTTCTTGTACTGTGATCTAGATGAAATGATCCTGATGAGGAAACCTGAAGGGTATGTCGAAAAGGGGAAGGAAGATTATGTGTGCAAGTTAAAGAGATCTTTGTATGGGCTGAGACAATCTCCTCGACAGTGGAATAGGAGATTCGATAAGTTCATGGCACGCATAAGTTTCGTTAGAAGCCAGTTCGACCACTGTGTTTACTTTCGATTTCGACCAGGTAATTCATTTGTTATTTTGTTGCTTTATGTGGATGATATTCTCATAGCAAGCAACAATGTCGAAGATGTTGTTAGAACAAGAAATGTTCTGATCAATATTCTTAGTTTTGATGATAACATTAAGTATGAATTTTTTATAAGACAATGTGGTACTCTAATCCTTTAAGTTTTCCATTTTAGGAAATATATAGTATGCACAAATCAGCATTCAGAAGCACTGACTCAGAAATTTCTGGATGGCTTCATCAAAACATGCTCTGGCAAGACATCATAAGATGGTCCTGCAGCATCAGAACATGAACTGGAAAGCATCATAAGAATGGAATTCAGAAATACAAGCTCTGAAGCTCTGATGGTATCACGCTCAAAGCTCTTCAAAGTCAGAAGACAGAAGATGCTCTGCACTAAAGCTGATGGCTCTGATATTCAAACGTTGTTATCTACAAATCTGAGTCCAGAAGAAAGTACAAGATGAAAGGCTGTAACGTCAAATCTCTGACTGACAAAAGGAACGTTAGAAGCTACAAAAGGCAAAGTCAGTAAAAGCAACAAAAGCATGGCTCGAGGTAGTTGACAAAAGTGTGAAACATTAAATGCAGCGTTGTACTATTCACACAAAGCATTAAATGCATCCCAACAGTCATTTCCTCTCAAGCGCCTATATATAGAAGTTCTGATCAGAAGCAAAAAACAACACTTGCGCAAAAATTACAAAAATGCTGTCAAATTCAAAAGCTAAAGAACTTCATCTTCAACCTCACAAACTTTGTAATATCTTAGTGAGTGTTAAGAATAGAACTTAAGAGAAATATCACAGTTCTGATTACAGCTTTATTAGAAGCAATCTAAACTCTTGTAAACATTTATTTTACATTGATTGTAAAAGGATTCCTAGAGTGATCAAATTGTGATCTGTAGACTCTAGAAGACTTAGAGGGTATCTAAGTGGAAAACCATTGTAATCAGTTGGATTAGTGGATTAAATCCTCAGTTGAGGTAAATCACTCTAAAGGAGTGTGTTGCACCCCAAAATTTGCCCACTTATTTATTTCCCAATTGGCCCTCACCTTACATTCATGTGCATACCTCATCTAGGCCATTCATCCACTACATTCATCCATATCATGGTTACTATTCAGAATTGATAAGAAAAGAGCTTCGGCAGGAGAAATTCCTGATAAAAAATAAGAGAAGATTTGAAGTCTGATTGTATGGCATCATTTCCATTGAAGTCCTCCTAAAATCAGGGTTTCGTCGTCTCCAAGCCAAAACTTTGATTAAAAGATGCAATTCTCAAGTTCATCAGGCTTTCCAAATTAGGGCTTTGACCAAAGTTAACCCTGTTGACTTTTTGGTCAAAATTTAATCAGGAGATGATTTTGAATGTGAAATGTGGTTGTCCTGAAGAAATGTTCACTGAAGCTTCTTTGGTTGAAAATTGAGTGAGAATTAGATCGGAAGCTGATTAATCGGGAAATTCATCTGAAACTAGAAAGGTCAGGAAAAGTTGACTTTTTAGTCAAAATCAAGGTCAACTGTCAAATATTGACTTTTGGTGGAAAATTGGTCCAAGGAAGTCAACAAAATAAATAAAATCAAGAAAATGTAAAATTGTCAAAAAAGGAAAGTTAGTGGAAAGAGGAAATTTCCAAAAGAAGAAAGTCTCTAGACTTAGAATTTTTTGAGGAATTTGAAAATGGTTGGGCAGCTCACTTCATGCCAAGATTACACGTATCTCAGGGTATTTTTTCAAGAAAATCTCAACACCAAAGTTGTTCCATTCGTGGCATACAACAACTTTGTAGTTGGAAGTTTTTTGATTGGATGTTCAGATTAAAGGATATGGAGAGGTAAAGTTCTATGATTCAAAGTTGTGCAAGTCAGAATGTTGGGCAATTTGTTGGGCACGCGTGAGTATTTATTCAAACATGTAACGTGCCATTTGTGAAACCAGTTATAGAGGAATTCAAGTGTCCTCTTGAATCAACTATGACTCCTACATACTCTCCTCCATGTTGTCTTTCAATTGGCATCAAAACCATAGCCATTTGATGTGTAATGAATGAATTATGAGGGCTCAAAGTGGTGATCACGCAAAGTTATTTCGTGGCATGTGGCTGGGCAAGGATATAAGGCATGTGTAAGACATTTTGTCAAACAGGTGGTGTATCAAATTTGAGGCTCATTTTTTAGGATCACGGGCATGTTGTGAATGCAAACAAGATATCAATCGTCTCTTCCCCATGTGCTCTACCCAAGGATAAAAGAATTTTATCATTTGGTCACGATTTGATTGAGATATGAGGCTTCAAACTCGTGTGCTTGAAAGGACATCCGTTTAGCCTCAAGGATGAGTCTGGGCGCGCAGGGCAAGTCAGTGGTGCCAAATGATATTCTAGTACATTTTTGGTGAGCTCCAAGCATTATCTCATGATCCTTCCAACATCAAATCTCCTCTATCCCACACCCTCTTCACTTCGGGCATAAATTTGACTCAAATGATGGAGCACACCTAGAGTTATGAGTGAGTGAAGTGAGCCACGTGAGATACCCTTGGTACAACATATACACATTGTAACACGGTGAACTGACTTTAAAGAAATTTCGCGGTAAGCAAGAGTCGCCACCGACTTTTATTTTATCCAATTTAAAGAAAGGCTAAAAGAACAGAAAAAACCTTTAAAAGAAATTTTGAGTTCGGGTGGTAATTTATACAAAGGGAAGGTGTAAGGCACCCTTTGAATCCATGGTTTTCCATGGGCTCTTAATTGCTTAGCTCACTTTGAAATGTTTGAAAATGTTTGCAGTGAATAAAGAAAAAGATTTGAATAAGGACTTTAGCTTGTAAATAAGCGTAGCCTTTTTGAAGGTTTTTGATAAAAGGGTAAAAATAAATTTAAATCAGAGCAAGCAATTAGGAGGTAATTACCCCTATTAAAAAGGTTCTTTTAGCCTTTCAGGGCTATCCTTACCATAAGAGGGTAGGAAGTCCTTTTATTTGGAGGTTGAAGGGTCGTCGAAGTTATCGTTCGCCATAAGACTGTCCCTGCCATAAAGAGGGCAGGTAGTCTAAGGGAAGGATAAAATAGTCATTTTAGGCAACCAATGAGGACGCCTCAGCAATCAAAAGGGACTATCATATCACTTTGTAGGCAACCTCGAGGGACGAGATCATATAACCGAAGGCAGCATCGAAGGGACTTATGATCTTTAGTGATGAGAATGAACTGCGGGCAACATTTACTGATACATCCTCGTATCCGAGGGACTTGACTATTCTGTAATAAACAAGGCAGCAAATTACAAAGCAACAGGCAACAGGCAACAAGAGGGGTTACCTTTAAAGGTGTGTGGGTGCACAATCACGTGATTCAATTCAGATAATTATCTTGTAATTAATTTTTCTAAATTCAATTCGAGGTTTTCACGCCCTAAAATTACTAACCACGCAGTAATAATGTAATAGCATCACAGTTTAAGTGCCTTCAAGGCCAAACGATACAAACCATAAGTAGTTACAAAAATATATTAACCATGGGGAGGGGGAAAAAGCAATTTATAAGGTAACCCAAAAAATTAATAGGTTAGCCACAAGTAATAATATCGGGGTTAGAAGAACAATAATTAAATGAGAATAAGTTTAGGGTTACCACAAAGTTTGAGCTTTCATCGATTCGGTTAACCCTGAAAATTGGACACAAAGAAGAGAAATGTTAGTGTATTACAGATTCATTGACTATTGATGCAAACCCTATTCTAACCCAAAGGGCAAATAAAAATAAAATGATTTTAGACAAATCCTAAAAGGTTAATGAAATCGAAAGTTTGATTAAATAGGTAAACCAAAACAAAAATCTAATATTTATAGGATTAAACAAAAAAAATTAGAAACTTAGCTTTTTGATCTGGTATGGCGCGTGGCTGAAGGATCTTGGTCGATCCTGGAAATTAGGCACGAAGAAGAGAAATTTTAGTGCATTATAGTTCCACAACCCTGATTTATCGGGATAAATCAGGGTTAAAACAAATGGCTTAAATAAATTAATATTTAAATAAACATTTAAGAAAAATCGAAAGTTCGATTAAATATGAACAATTAAAAGAATTATTGGATTACCCTAATTATTTGATTGCATTTGAAAATATGAATTTTAATTTATAGAGAAAGAACAATTATTTAAGAAAAATCGGGTTTTCGATAAAAAATAAATAAGTGTAAAATGATTATAAAGAAAAATTAATTTATTAAATAAGTGAAAATAAATAAATGAATAATAAAAAAAAGAATTAGAAAAAAAAATAAAAAAAAGAAATAACAAAAGTATTAAAAAAAATTAGAAAAAGAAAAGAAAACTTAGCGTGTGATTAGATGTGGTGAGGCTGAAGAGGTCCATGGTGGGGGAACACTCCTGGAGCGTCAGCTCTAACTGTCTGAGGATCCAACAATAGTGGTGTGATGGTGCACCAAGAGCTTCTTTTTGTGACGCGCAGTGAATCTGGCAGCATGTTATTCCACAAAAAATATTTGTTGGACCCAAGGATCGAACAGAGGTCCTGGGGGTTTGCAAGAAACGTCGCTGCCATATGCGCTGGAAATTATTGTTGTTAACAACTTGGGACCACATCGTTTTATTTGAGCACAAGTCCCTTACAAACGCGCGCGCTGGAATTCAAATGCACCAACCCCATGCTGCCACGATACCCATCTCCTTCCTTCGTCCGTCGTTTTAGATCCTGAGACCTTTACCTACGGACACTTTCCATGGCTAGAACCTGCACTTTTCTAAAAATAAACTATACACAACATAAATCAATTGTGAGACTATAGAATAAATAGAATCGGCCTTACGAACACGATAGCACCGGTAATTTGGCCCAATTTCACCTATTTTGAGAAACCCCAATTTCGAGCTTGGAACCCTAACAATGGTGGATTCCTATATGCGGGTTCAAACTCTAATTAAACTACCCAGGCACCTCGCAAATAACATCTTGAACACATATATGTAATCAAATCACACTAACAACGTATGAATTATGGAAATTGAATCTAAAAGAAAAAACACCAAACCGTGAATGATTTTGGATGATTCTGTAGGTCTTGATCGTTGGTGGCAATTGGAATTGCTTCAGAGAAACTCCAGGAAGGTGTTGGGATCAGCAAAACTCCATGATTTCACCCCTACCTTTGAATTCGACCTTGCCTTTTTCTTGGATTTTTAAGAACTTCACTTCCACTTTTGGCTGCCAGAAATCGTCCCCTTCTGGTCTGCAAGGGTTATGCCTTTATAGTGGAATGAATTAGGTTTAACAAAACAAGAAAAATCTCATGGAATCTTTGATTGGAAATCTTGCAAATATGATTTATGAATGTTTCTAATTTTGGCCTAAATTGCTTCAATCTCTTCCAATTACCATGTTCCCGAGATTGTATTGAAAATAAGACTGAAATGGTGATTGATATTGATCCACATAAGGTCTTAAACCAAATATTTGATTTTCACATGATTTATATGAGTTAATTATCACTTTTAAATGATTAATAAATCATATAAATCAAATAAAATTCAAGAATTTGTGGCATTTGGATTTGAGCTTCTAGATAACTTGGATAGCAAGATTGGACCATAAAAAGTTGGACCTCTTTGCAAAGAAATCCATTTTGAGGCCTTTTATTTCACATTTTCTCCTTCAAAATTAACCAACTTTGACAAAGCATATCTCCCTAAATTTTTAAGGTATGGAAGAGTTCTTGTACTTTTTGGAAACCTCAATATTTTCTCTACAAACCACTTTGGAAGCCTTTTTCCATTTGAGGATTTAATCTTGATGATATTGGCTTTGACAAAAAACTGCTTTTGGTTGACTTTCAAAAAGGACCTATAATCTTTTGCTCCATATCTCTCAATTGAAGCATTTTTAGACTTGGCTTGTGAGAGACAAAGTTGTAGGGAATTCAATTTCATTCAAAATGAGCTTTGGATGGAAAATTTATGATGTTCCATGTAAAAGTTATGGCTGGTCAAAGTTCAGTTGACTTTAGGTCTAAAAACCCTAATTTAGAAACTTTAGGTTTTGTTAATTTCTGAACTTTCCTTGATGAATCATGATCAATACTTGATCAAATGATGAATGATACTTCAAAATAAGGTTGTTGACAAAAAATCAGGAATTTTGACTGTACTTTGACCACAATTGACTTTTAGGTCAAACTAGTCGACTGTTGACTTTCTAAGCAATTGACTGGGTAATCCTTGGAATTGAAGCTTATACTTTGCCATAGAGATAATTTGAAACATCATAAGCCATATGAAATCCATTGGAGACTTTGATTCATTGATTTTCTTTAGAGAATTCAAAACCCTAGTTCAGGAGGTCCTTGTTTAGGAGGATGTGTCTTTGAGCCTTGAACTTTGGTATGAGCTTGAATAGGGGAAATGAGATGGGCAAATTTTGGGGTATGACACACATGTAGCAGCAACACTCACCATAAGTTACCATGCAAACCATGCAAGAATAAAGAAGAGGAACTAATTTACTACACACCAACCACACCACAATACCATACACACACACACAGTATATATAAGGTCCTCACACCTCACTCTCATTTCACGTTTTCATTTTCACACAGAATCAATAGAGTTCTCTCTACACTCTCTTCTCTCACCTTATCCAAGAAAAAAAACAAACTCTAACAAACTCCATAACAAACTTTCCATAACCGAATCTTCTCCACTCCCATCCCTCTGCAAATTCCATCATCGTTTCCATCACAACTCTTCAACAAGCTATATGGATCTTCAGCATCAAGATGCCGTGCCAGCAGCGTAACAAGTATCAGTGAGATCAAGAGCAAAGATTCAGATTGTAGAAGTTCTTTCCATACGTTTTCTCGCAAGATTCAACAGGTACATGACTCAAACTTTCTCTGCATATTAATAGTAATGTTAAAGTCATCATAATGATAATTGATTGCTGGTGAATGTTGTGATGGTGCTACATGTGCGTAAGCTTGCGTGAGTTTATTTCTTGAAGGTTTGTCCTTCGTTTACTACGAATCGATGCTTTCTTGGAATGTTTTAATCACGCATCTATAGGCTATGAATAACTGTGATTACGTGACATGTTTAGAGTAGGTATTGTTGGGTTTTTTTGGTAGTTAGAGTTTTAAAGAAGCCTTCGGATAGAGGATTAGAGAGGGAATCATGGAAAACCAAGGCTGGATCTGATTTCAGCATGAAATTCTGAGCGAAATGGTGTTAGAGGTTCGTTTTTCTGGACGTGAATGGTGGCGGCCGACGGTGGCGCTCACCGAAGAAGACGACCGGAGCCCTAGCTCCGGTGTCTGGTTCTTGTCCTTTGCATGGCTCCGTTTTGCGTACGTGGCGCTCTGCCATTCGTCCCTTTTCCCATTTTTTTTCAATTTCGCTTTTATCAAATGATTAGTAGATGATGTGTTGATTGGTAATTGGCCCAGATTTTGATTTTTGTCCTATCTCACTTAAAATGAGCTTGCCCAATTGATATGTTGTTCCTTTGCTTTTCATGTCACGTTATACTCTAAAAGCCATGTAATAAAATGCTGACACATTGATGATTAAAATAAAAGAGATGGTGTAAACACAAGCTGGGCCATGATCTTGTTTGGGCCTTAGTGCCACTGATATTTGCGCCCCCCTGTAATTGGCCCAAGCGTTAGCTATAAAGAAATTAGTTCATTCCAGATTTTACTTTCTCACCCCCTGGTAGACAAATTTTAGTTTTATTTTCAATTTTATTTTCTTTCTAACTTTTGATTCATAAATCAGTTTTAATTCAAATAAAAAATCAATAAAAATACATTTTAGGTAGTTTTATGTGTGTAGACATTTTTAGTATTTTTTATAGATTTTTAGAAATCAGCTCACTATTTTTAATAAATCATTTCCTCACACGTGTTCATTTTACTTTTATGTTTAGTATATTCTACAAAATAATTTGGTTAAATGCCTTAGGAGTAGAATTTAATTGCCATTTTTTGTGTGATATCATTAGACTCCTATATCATGTTGTGTATAAAAAATAAAAGATCAATTCTATGTTTTGATTAGATTTTCATTAGGTTTTTTTTTACCCGATTAGTGTGTGTTTCTAAATGGTCAATTATGTGAATTTAGTCCATAATTTGATTTGCATTTATGTAATAGCCTTAGTTTCTTTTTGTGTATACTTTTAGAAGTATTTAAAGGTGCTAAGACCTGAAGTAGAATTTTAAATCTTTTTTTTCTTTCTATTTTTACTTGAATTTTTCTTTTCATGTGATTAACATAGGGATAGAATTTTCTCTTAGTATACTTCCCTTAGATGGTAAATAGGAATTAGAATAACACTTAGATTAGGTTATTAGATTTAGTTCCCCTCTTTTCATTTCTTTTTTTCCTTTCAATATTAAAACACTAATAAATAGAGATGCGAATCACACCTTACTAAAAGTGGGAGAGAAATGAGTGGGATTTATTCCCTAATCTATTTCTCAATCACTTAGTGGGAGAGAAATGAGTGGGATTCATTCCCTAATCTGTTTCTCGATCACTATATAATGGGAGAGAAATGAGTGGGATTCATTCCCTAATCTGTTTCTCGATCATTATACATTCTTATGTGATTCAAATCGCAAAGTAAATCCCCTTAAAAAAATACCCAACCAAAAACATTTAAAACACCTAATAAAGGTTCAAAGTAAAACAAAGTGACGAAGTGGTGCGAAGTCTTGTATTGGGTTTTGTTCATCATGTAGTTACATAAAAAAGCACAAACCCAAGATTCTTTTCTGCTGCTAAGAACATGTTGAGTCCAGTCCAGAATTAGGCGTATAAGTCTCCAAAGGTCGAGCATCGTGGATTGTGAACTTAACCTCTATTCAACTAAAAAACATAAAACAAATGGAAACTATTGAGCCGAACTACGATAGCTCTGATTCCTTGTAAGGGATACGTAGGCATTGGATCGTGGGGCCTAAGCGAACACACTTGTAAATAATTCCTTCTTTTCCCCGTGTTTATTTTGCATGCATTCGCATTTAGGTTTTTGACATAGATATACACCCTTTAGATAGAAATTAACATAGGTGGATACCATCGAGTACGATGAGCGTGAGGGGTGCTAGCACCTTCCCCTTGCGTAACCGACTCCCGTACCCTATTCTCTGGTCGAAAGACCTTGTTCTTGTTCTGAGTTAGGTTTTCTGGTATTCCTTTCCCGCGATGGGATAAATATATTAGTGGCGACTCTGATCCATTTTTTGCGGTAGCGACAGGGTGGACTAGAGTAGTTTGGTTAACAATGAACCAGGATAAAAATCATTGTGTTGATTATTTTTATCTTCCAAGTTTTTGAGTTACACTTATTCAAACCCCCTTTTCTAAGTGTTTTTCTATCCTTCAGATGTAATGAGGGTGAAGGTTGAACTCAATAAGGAGTTCCATATGAAGGATCTGGGAGCTGCTTCCAGGATTCTTGGAATTGACATTCGAAGAGATAGAAAGAAGTCAAAGTTATGCTTCTCTCAAGAAGCATATCTACGAAAGATTCTCGAAAAGTTTGGTATGTCAAATTCGAGGCCAGTTGTGACTCCGACAAACCCTCAATTCAAGCTGAGTAGTAATCAGTGTCCCAGTACTGATGTCGAAAGAGCCTATATGAACAACATCCCATATGCTAATATAGTTGGTTCTTTGATGTATGCTATGGTCTGTACAAGACCCGACATAGCATATGCAGTAAGTCTTGTAAGCAGGTACATGGCGAATCCTAGAAAGGCTCACTGGCCAGCATTGAAGTGGATTTTAAGGTACATAAATGAGTCTCTGAACAGAGTCCTAATTTATGGTGGAGCCTTGGGTGAAGATAGTAAAGTAGCAATTAAAGGATATGTCGACTCTAATTATGCAGGTTGTATGGATTCCAGAAAATCTATTTCTAGATATGTTTTCACTATGTTTGGCACTGCAATTAGTTGGAAAGAAAAACTTCAGAAGGTTGTTGCTCTATCAACCACTGAAGCGGAGTATATTGCCCTAACTGAAGTTGTGATAGAAGCATTGTGGCTTGAAGGTTTTGCGAAGGAGCTGAAACTTTAAGGTCGAGGTATCACTATTAAATGTGATAGTCAAAGTACAATACACCTGTCGAAGAATTCAGCCTATCATGAGCGAACTAAGCACATTGATGTGAGTCTGCATTTCTTCAGAGAAGTAATCGAGCATGGAGAAGTCCAAGTGCTGAAGGTTTCGACTAAAGACAATGCTGCTGATATGATCACCAAGACATTGCTGAGTTGCAAGTTTTTCCACTGTATGCAGTTGATAAAGCTGCATGAAGAAAGCTAGTTTGTTCCCTTGACGTTGTAGAGTTAGGTCCAAGGTGGAGATTTGTGAGATATTGGATCGAACTCTAGTATGGTCGAAGGGTAGCTTCTTGGTTCGACATGATTAAGCATGAAGTCGAAGGTTGTTCACATGCTTGTGTCGAAGATGCTAGGGTTGTTAGTATGTTAAATTAGGATTTAGTGTTTAAACCCTAATTTGTTAAGTTAGCTTGTTTATTAAGTTGGCTTGTGTAATGGGCCTTGTGGAAAAAGCCCATTAGTTAGTATGTTAGGTTTTATTATAAATAGCATACTAGTCTCTCATCATTGCTAAGCAGCAAATCCTAATATAGGGTGAGAGAGGTTATTTGTTATTCTTGTAAACTTGTAATCTTATTTTAAGAGAAAGTAAAAGAATAACAGTTATAACCAATTCTTGTGTTCTTCTTATCTTTCCTAATTCCTATTATATTTTGTTCTTGACATCGTTTTCACAACAAGTATTTTAGACGATTAGAAGATCTGTTCCAATGTTACTTATTATTTGTATTTATATGAGAGAAAATAGGTGTGAAGATCACTCATTTATAAGAAGAAAAAAATGCAGGGTTTTCTTCATCACCACCTTCCCTTGAGTTGTTAAATTGCTAATATTTATTTTAACATGTGTTTTAAAAATAAGAGCGAATCGGTAGGTCAAACCGTTCGAACCGGCAATTGGAAGGATCACCGATTTAGTTTTCTTATTAGATTGGATATTGGATAAGCTATTGAATTAGTGAGAATCAGTCAGAACCTACTAAAATTGGTAAAAGTTGATGAACAGGTGGTTTTGAAAAACCAACAGACTAAATGTCTACTTTTTTTTCAAAATTTTATTTGAATTTGTATTTTATACTATTTTTATTGTGTGTGATGATTATGTTTAGAGTTTGAATTTAAAGAATAAACTTGTGAAATTTTGATTTTTAAAAAAATTAAAATTTTGATTTTTTAAAAAATTTAAATTTTGTAGGTATCGTGATTTTTTTAGAGATCAAGTCATTCGATTCGATCGATTTAATAACTATATAGTTTTGTTATAAAGGCTGATTTATTCAACAGAATTATTTGATTTAATCAAGTTCAGTCATGCGGTTCGACTAGTGATCCAATAATTCGACCAATGAATCAGTGACCCGACACTCTTATCGATTTAATGACCACTCTGATTTTTAAATTATTGATTTTAACCATCCTACTAAGTTGTAATTTGATAGTCTCCCTCTTTATTAAAAAACTAGGTGAGAAAATCAAAATTTAGAAATGAAATTGACGATTTATTAAAAACTTCTAACTAACTGGAAACACGTCCATATTTTTTTATAAAAAGTTTTATATTTAGTAACACAAGCCCATTGAAACAACAACAACTAAGCCTTATCCCATTAGGTGAGATCAGCTACATAGATCAACTTTCGTCATAACATTTTATCAAAGATCATGCTTCTATTCAAATCATTAATCTCGAGATCTTTCTTAATAACTTCTCTTATAGTCTTTCTGGATCTTCCTCCTTCTCAAATTATTTGTCTTCTCTTCATTTGGTCTACTCTCCTTACTACAGAATATGCATGTCTTTTCAGTACATGCCCAATCACCTAAGTTTATTTTTTTCATCTTCTGTACTATAAGTGCTACCTCGACACTCTCTCTTATAATTTCATTTATAATTGTATCTTGTCGAGTCTTACCATACATCCACCGCAATATCCTTATCTCCGCTACACTTACTTTATTCTCGTGTTGATTCCAAACAATCTAAGACTTTATCCCGTACAAAATCACAAGTCTTACCGCAGTCCGGTAAAACTTTCCCTTCAAATTTTGCATCACATAAAACACCTAATGCATTTCTCTGTTTCAACCATTCGTCTTAAATTTGATGGTTTACATCCCCTTCTATTTCTCCATCGTTCTATATTACAGACCCAAGATTTTTAAACGGTGCAACTTGAGGGATAATATGATCTCCAACTTTCACCTCTAGGTTAGAAACACTTCTTTTAATAAAATTACATTCCATATACTCCGTCTTACTTCTACTTAGGCAAAAACCATGTGTTTCTAAAGTTGGTCTCCAAGTTTCCACCCTCTCATTTAACTCCTGATTTGACTCTCCAAGAAGGACTATATCATCTGCAAAAAACATGCATCTTTGTGATAGCTCTTGGATGAGTTCCGTGAGTACATCCAAAATTAAGTTAAAAAGATAGGGGCTTAGGGTTGACCCTTGATGCAAACTAATTGTAATTAGAAAATCATTTGTCTCTCATCCTTGAATTTGAATACTAGTCGATACCACTTCATACATATCTTGGATGACTCGAATATATGAAATCCTAACTCTTTTCTTCTCCAGGGCTTTCCACAAAATCTCTCTACGCACTCTATCATATGCCTTTTACAAGTCAATAAAAATTAAATGCAAGTGTTGTTGGTTCGTCCGATACTGCTTCATCACATGCCATAATAGATAAATCGCTTTCATGGTCGACCTTCCCGGCATAAATTTAAAATTATTCTCGATGACTTGAGTCTCTTTTCTTAATCTCTGTTTAATCACTCTATCCCATAGCTTCATGGTATGACTCATAAGCTTAATCCCCATATAATTTGCACAATGTTGTATATCCCCTTTGTTCTTATAGATTGGAACTAAAGTGTTTCTTATCCATTTATTCGGCATGCGTTTTAACCTCATAATTTCATTTAAGATTTTAGAGAGCTAATCAATACCTCTATCTCCAAAAAAAAATTCTACCCTCTAATAGTTATGTTGTCTGGTCCAACCACCTTACTACTACTCATTCTTTTCTATGTTTCCTCTACCTCGTGTTTATGAATCAGATGATAGTAATTATTATTTTGATTCTCTTTTTTAATGCTGAGTCTACTAGAGTCTAGTAAGATATCATATCCTTCATTAAATAAGTTGTAGAAATAAGTCTTCCATCTATCTTTTATATCTTTTTCCTAAACTAAAGCTTTGTCTTCTTCATCCTTAACACACTTTACTTGTTCCAAATATCTAGTCTTTATTTCTCTTCCCTTAGGAAGCATACATATATATATATATATATATATATATATATATATATATATATATATATATATATATATATATATATATATATATATATATATATATATATATATATATATATATTCTCCCTCCTTGATTCTCTAGGATTGGTATAACCCTTCAAAATCTTGGGTTCTAGCTTCACTCACCGCCTTCTTGGCCTCACTCTTAGCTTTCTTGTACTTTTTCTAAGTTTCATAATTTTACACTTATACCACTCTTTAAAACAGTCCTTTGTTACTTTAACCTTACTCTGGAAACTTTTATTCCACCACCATGATTCTTTACCCTTAGGTCCAAAATCTCTTGTTTCACACAACGTTTTTTATCCACTTTTCTAATCTCTTGGGCCATCGTTTTCCATACATATCATTTGCACTTCCTTATGGTTATCCAAACCCTCCTTCCAAGATCTTGTGTTAGAAAATTCCTTGCTTTTCACCCTTCAAATTCCACCACCTAATCTGTGGCGCTACCATATGATTTCTTATCTTTTCTCCCCCTTTAATTCTTACATCCATAACCAAAACTCTATGTTGGGTAGTCAAGCTCTCTCTCAGAGTAACTTTTATTCCAAGAAAATATTTCTATCATAATTCTTGATAAGAAATAAATCTATTTGAGAACATTTTACCACACTTTTATTTGCGCTAAGATGTTCATCTCTTTTCCTAAACCATATATTAACTACAATAAGATCCAAAGCTGAAGAAAATTTCAAGATGGACCTACCATCCGTATTCACCTCCCCTAGGCTAAACCCCCCCATTGACATTCTCAAATCCTCTTGGTGTTGGTTGTGGTAAAGCAACAAGTAAAAGATTTAGAAGTATTACGGGTTTTATCATCTCCACGAGGATTAATGCGCTATCGATGTCATTCAATAGTCTCTACGTTTCTAAGCTTGGTTTTGAATGGTTTAAAATCGTAAAGTGTAGAAAGTATAACATATTAACAAGTAAATAATGCATTCTTTAGAGAGGAGAGAACTCACTGGGATTGGATTTTATCCACCCATGAACTACCTAAATTTACCGATAAGTTGTGCTCAACCTAAAACACTCATCAATATCATTATGTATCCCTCACATCAGTGCTCATGTCTGCAGCACCGACGAGAGTTCTACCGTATTGTCTCATCAGTGATATCTCACATAACTAAACAACACAGAGAATTAAGAATCGATATCCACAGCGAACATTAGATTTAAATTCATGTCTAGTGTTTAGAACCTAATAGATGTTTATCTTAGATCCAGATTTGAAGAGTGTATGTCTATAGCAACTCAAATCCAAACATAAAGCAAATAAACAAGGATAACATCGATATAGATTTGTAAAATAGATTTTATACAACACCGTGATCAATACATATACATAAAATCAAATTAAACTTACAAAAACAAACCCCAACAATAGAGAACACAAAGAGAAGAATTGAGATGAATCGATAACTCTCGTGGTGTCAAGATGATTGTTATCAATGTAACTCCGGATCATCAAAATGTAGCCTCTAATGTTGTTTTCTAACCCTCTCTACTCCAAAAATGGGTCTGATGGAGTTGGGAGTAAAAATCCCCAAAACCATAACCCTAAAATTTATGAAAGAATGAATAAATAGTGGGTCAAAAATTGCAGACCGCACTTAACCTGGAATAGTTTGCTAAGCGACCTTCCACTTGAAGTACCAAACCGTACTCGCACTAAAAACCCTCTGACCGAGCTTAGCGCGAAATTTCCTGTCCTGGTTTCCTCCAGCACGCTAGCATTGCGCTTAGCCCGCCATAGGACTCTTTATTTCCATCCAAAATTACATCTTGAAGCTTTATTTTTCCTATGATGCCCAATGCTTAAATCAATGCGATAAATACTATAAAATAAGATTAAAATGATTAATCTATACAATATTTATATGATATAAAGCTATTATTTACACTAAAGTTGAGGTTTTAACATGAATATACAATGAATTAAGTTAAAAGGCACTTGTTTTACTTTTATCATGAATATACAATGAATCGAGGTTCTGAGTACTTGTAGGAAAATTTGAATATTATTATCTATAAAATAAGAAAACACAAGTACTTGGAAAATTCCAATTTGCCCTTTGCTAAAAATCCTCCACATCCTCTTTTTGGGGTTAAAATGTGTCTAACATTTACTTTTTCTAACCATTTTCTGACTTGGTTCTAAGCTAACTACTACTTTGTTCATTTTGTTATCTTTCGCTACCTATTTATCCTTCATATGGTTCATAATACTTCAAATGCAATAAAATGTTAACTTTTTCACCTTCCCAATGCAATTTCTTGGAACAGATTTCTGAAAAAGCAATTGTCTAACATGTCTAATCATAATGCAGCATAGCTCCCAATGTTCCATAATGAATGTTGCCTCTTACTTCTAACCTCTCTCATTTCTCTCATCTTTTTCCATCAAATTGTTCGCCTCTCTCTTCTCTCAAACTAATCTTTCTATTGCATCTCTAACATTCATCTCTTTTATTTCTTCTTCATTTTCTCTCATTCTCATTTATTTATATGTCATTTCTTTATGTTCATCAATCTTTTACATAGTTATTTTTTTTCATTTTTTTTCAGGTTATAGATCTATATACCAAGACGCAAACTGACTTTAAACCATATAAAAAGTGTAAGTTTTAACTTTTTTAAAGTTGTAGATCTATACATATATGTGATCATCCTGGATATTATAGATCTTCTTTTGCTATTTTTGAACTTCATGACAAAACCCATATTTTTTCATCTTTTTAATATTTTTTCACTTATTTTGTTTTTACAGGTTGTAGATTTACATATAAGATGGAAAAAGTTATATAACATTGATAAAAGAAAAGAGTAAGTTTTTAATTTTTTTTTGTTTTTTTTAGGTTGTAGATCTAAACGAATATGTTACCATCTATGTATTTTCTGGATAATATATACTTTCTTGATTTTATTTTGTAGATTGAGGTTGAATGAATAAACTTTTGTTTGAATAATGGATGAGGGTAGTGAAGAAATCTGAGTTTTCGTTTGAATGGTGGATCTTGAAAAAGAATGATGATGGAAGTTTTGCATTTGAAGGGACAAATCAAATTTCTTTACTTTTCAAAGAGTTAGGTTGAACGGCTGATGAATAGATGAAAAAAAATAAGGGTTTTGTGTTAGAAATCTGGGTTTGGTATGAATAAATGAGAGTGTTGTAGATGAAATCTGGGAGTAGAGAGATAAAGAATTACAAGAAATAAGTAACATGTTGTTTTGTTATATGATAAGAGATAAGAAAATCTTGTGGAAGCAATAATGCTAAGACACGTGGGTGGGAAGAAAGAGAACATGTGGTGATAAAAAGAAAGAAATAATAATCAAAAAGATTTCTTTTGAGATAGAAAAAAGAATGAGATAGAAAAATTATGATTCTCATTAATTATTTAGGGATAAAAAAATAATGATTCTCAATTATTATTATTTTTAGGTGAAACAATCTTTTATTTATCTTAATATTCAATATATTTAATTTTTTAATAAATTTTTTATTAGAAATTGATTTAATTTTTTTTTTTAAAAAATATACTTTTAATTGTTAATATATCTTATTTTACTTTTAAGATAAATAAAAGATTGTTCTCTAATATATCTTATTTTAAAAAAAAATTAATTTAAACATTTTAATTTTTAAATAAAATAATGTTTAAGACTAACAATTTAATCAAATCTGTTAATTTTTGACTAATTTTATTTTAGTAACCCCAAAACATTTTTGTTTCGTCTATTGATTTTGTTAACTTTGTCTCTTTCAATTGTGTTCGGATTAGGTAGTTTTTGATTGAGTTTTTCTATTTTGACATTTACCAATAACATATAAATATGTTATAATTGTGATTTTAATGTCCAATCCTGATATTATTGTTTTCAATTTTAGGTTATAATTTAAGAATCACAATTAATCCAAATTTTATGCATATTTATAGAAGAAGGTGATTGAAAAAATCAATGATATGCCTCTGCGATCGGGAAGGGGCTATAACCACTTGATGTTAAAACTGACACCCGAACCGGACTAAATTGGGAGGGAGTATTTGAAGAAATTTGTGAAATATTGGTAAAAGAAAGTAGGAAAAAGAAGTAAACGAGAGATGAGAATTGTGAGAGAATTGACATGAAGAGATGTACAGAAAAAATGATAAAAGTATAGTTGTTTTGAAAAGACAAATATTTAGACTTCATAGACTTATAATCAATTAATTAAATTAAAATACTGCATATAAAAAAGACAAGTAAAAAAATTGATTGAAATTGATATGGGACATGTAAATCTAAAAATGAGTACATATTTTTAATGTTGTTATGTCACAACATATATTGCAATCAGTTTAAAATATATATAAATTATTATATTACTCATTTAATTTAATACATTATATTAAATAGTTTATAATTTAATAATTTATAAGTTAAATAATTATTTAGTTTATAATTTAATAATTTATAAGTTAAATAATTGTTTAGTTTATAATTTAATAATATTAAATTTAATAAAATTAAGTTAAATGAATTATAAGATGTAGACTTCCTTAGTATTTTTAAGATGTAGACTTAAGTAGACTTCCATATTTTTATTGCTTTTTTGTTTTAAAGATATATAAAACATCTTAAAGATAAGGTTCAGGATGAGAATTAACAAAAAAATTGAGAAAAGGAGATATGGAAAGATTTGCAAAGATATGCAATGAATGCAAAGAATGCAAACGTAAAAGAAAATTAGTGGACTATATAGGTAAAACTCTATATTCTATCATACAGGTGGTAATAAAAGAAAAAAAGATAGTCACAAATGTCATACATCATAAAAGAAAATGCAGAAAAAAATTATTTTGGTGCATATATAAAAAAAAAATATTTTTTAATCATCAACAATACCAGTTCTAAAAGAATTTCAAGGTGAAATAATAAAGTTTATTCTTTTATGAGAGATGAGAAGATGTTTATCATTTTTTAATATTATATTTTTTTAATCATTTTTTACTATTTTTTTAATCATTTTTTACTAATTATTTTTTTATATTATAAAAAATATCTACTTAATTTTTTACTTATCATATAGGCCGACGAAACGACGAAATATCAAGAGGTGCGGTTGCACTTCCTCCCATATATGTGGGTCTGCTCATCCGTGATAGAATCTAAATATGTGGTTGTTGGTTTGAGTACGATTATTTCTCTACCACATGTCTTCCACTTGGTTGATGCTTCGATAATTAAATTACTATGAATCCAAAAAATTAAAATTTATATACGGGAATAAATTTACTATTGATTCCAATAATTTTATAAAGAATGTCAAAACAAAAATAATATTTACATACGAGAAATAAATACAAGAAAACATATTTTTATATATAGAAAAATAATAATTATTGTTCAAAAAAAATGTCTTTTTAAAAATATTATGAATTACTCAAGGTGACCGACAAAAACCTAAATATTAGTGGTTTATAAAAAACTCCTATATTATATTAGAACACATTTAATATTTTAAATTTTAACTTATATATTAATCTTAGACTTCTTTTTTATCCTTTTTTTTATAATTTATTATAATTTTTCTATTATTTTAGAACTTCATATTCTTAGTGATAACATAAAACCCGGTCCACACCAGAACCCGTGCGGAGGTACGGGTTTCACACTAGTTTTTGATAAAAATGAAATACTTGTATTAGTTTTGTCTCTATTTGAGGGCGGACAGAGACCAATTCTAGCTACGTTTTTGATCAGATCGTGCTTTATACGGTAGTAAAATCTGTTAGTAAAAGTCGTTTTATCAATGAAATAAAAGACATTACAAACCCAATTCCGTGTAAATTTTTTAATTTTATTTTTCACTATTTATTTAAATTTAGTTTTACCAAATTAAAAATTTATAAAATTTAATTTTGACCAATAATAATGATAATTTAGGAAGTGATGATTACAATTTTAATTTAGAAATATTAATATTAATATTAATGTATAAATTTAATTTGCATACATGCACTACTATAAAACGCAAAAACAACAACGTCAAAGTTACCATGGTTCGCCCCAAAGCCGTGGTGACACTTCTGAACTCATGCACTAACAATTATTTTTATTTTTTATTAAAAATTTTAAGGCTATAATTACGGTTAATTACCTAACTGTGGTGATATAACCCAACTTTCCTAGGTTTGATCCTCATGTTCCTCAAATAGTTAATTCATTTTACGTTAATGTGCGCCTATTCAGTTTTATTTATATTTAATTAAAAAATGATAGGTATATCTAAAACTCTTAAAATGGGCTAGCCCATATGGTTCGGCCCGTCCGACTGATCATAAGGCTCGGGCCTTTAAATTAAAGCCCATATTTTTAAGGGCTTTTTTAGCCAAGCCCTAAAACCCCGCTGTCCATTAGGACTAGCCCATATGGGCCATGGGTAGTGACCGGTAAAATAGCAAGTGTATTATTTTCACCGATGTAGTAATAATAGAGTAAATTCCCCAAGTATCGAACTCGCGGACTGCGTAGGAATTATATGTTTCAGAACAGTGCAATTGAATAAAAAGTCATCAGGTTGTTTGGTTTTTATTTTTTAATTTAAATAACAACTTATGCAAAGCGAAAGAGTTAAAATAGTTTGACTAATGAAGATATTCGGAGACAAGTTAGGATAGATGTGTGAATCGCTCTGTAACGAAGTAATTACCAGTTAACAGATTAACTTAAGAAATTCTCAACTACCAATGCCGAACATTGATTTTTCCTAATTCCTTAGTGAAAAACTTCTTGAGATTAAAACCATCTTTTCATTCCTGATCACGATAATTTTATACCAAGATTCTATAAGACATAGTCCGGATATTATGATCGCTATTCATCAAACCCTTATTCCTAAGTGATTATCAGTGATAACGTTATGATTAAAAAGCATTGAGACGGTTTGTCAAACCGAATCCCAATCGTGAATCAACAAAATACTTTCCAATATAATGAAGCAATAAGAACTTTTAATCATAAACTGAATTTCATAAAGATAATCTGAAAACAAACGGTAAAGGTAATTCGTTACATCACATGATCCAGGGACATCACCCTAACAAGTAAATAGTTTAGCTACTCATGGCAATTGTCAAGATAACAAAAATTAAGGATGAAGACATTACGATAAGATGAATAGGAATTGATCTTCAATCGCGGATGCTCTTGAAGATTTCTTCGCTTCAAACCCTAGTGCTTCCAATCCTCTTTTCACGTTCTCCGACCGTCCAAAAGTGATTTTTTCCTTTCCAAACGGTGACTAAATAACTCTCAGCAAATAGTCTCTTCTGAAAAGTCCATCATGCCCCCCTTAAGTGACAAATTTCAAAGATTTAAAACAAAACTTTTTCTGCGCACACGTCTGACACGGCCGTGTCATGGGACACGGGTGGCCGTGTCAGACCTCTGACTTATTGGCTACAAGCTTTTTGAAATATTTTCCTTCAGCAAGTGTGACACGGCCGTGTCACATGACATGGGTGGCCGTGTCACAGCTCTATCTCGCCAAAAACCACTTTTCCTTGACTCGAATCGTGCCCTGTTCCTGCAAAACTTAAACACTACCAATACAAGATCAAAAGCAATAGAAAAACCAACAAAAACTAGAAAAGATAACACATCAAACTCAAATATGAAAATAAGCAAAACTAAAAAGAACAAGACTAAAACGATTTAAACTACCACCGAATGAAGTGTTTTTCCATTGATCAGAACATAGAAACGAGGTGAAATTGGTGGCCGATCAGGTAGCCCATAAGGTCCGCACAACTATAAATTTTAAAAAATTATATTAGTTTTTCTATTGTGTTACTCCATAATAAAATATTGATTTTTCTCACTTCACTAAATTTTGTTTCTATTATATTCAATCTATTTCTTTTAAATATTATACATTAATATAATCTACATTATTTTCTCGTATTCTATTAGTTTCTCTTATATTACATATGTGAGTATTATTTTCTACAATTTAAACTTGTATTGTATTTAAAAACACATTATAGTATTTATAAAAGATAATATAGTACTTAAAAATGTATTATGTTTAAAATTTCTAATTTTTTATTTAATTTATAATAAATATAGTGGATTTTTTATTTTTATTTTTTTATTAAAAAAATTCCGTTTAGGGTCGGGTAGCCCGAAGCTCATCTAGGGCCGAGCTCGGGTAGTAATTTTGAGGCCCATATTACAATAGGTTTTTTTTGGCTCAACCAGGTAGCCCATTTTGAAAGCTCTGTTACAGCTCCTTTATAAAACCATTGTTACACATTGACACTTCTTTATATATGTTAAACACTAAGTATTCATTTTTCCACTGAAAAAAGAAACAAACCCTAACACCAACATCGTCGACATCATCGAGAAGAAGACAAGAACACTCATACTCATTGTTGTTGTTCAGTTCCGTCTCAAATGTCGCATTTGAAGACTAACTCATCCAAAAGTTTTACTATGTCTTCTTCCACTGTAAAATCTAGATCTAGAAATTTCTGTGGTGGTGATAGTCGTATGGCTTCGTAACAATGCAAGAAGGGACATAATAAAAGAAGGCTTTTTTGGAGATGTCCATTTTGGAGGAATGATGAAACATGTAATTTTTTCATATGGGATGAAGACATGAGAGAAAAATTAGGAAATGAAGATCAGAGTAATATGAAGTCAGAGTTGGAAGCTGTGGGCTATTTGAAGGTTATGTATCAAGATTCAAAAAAGAAGAACAAGAATTTGAAGAACATACTGAAGTCAGAGGGATTTAATGTAAATTTGAAGTTGTTGTGTTTTCTTATCTCCTTCATGTTTAATATTTACTTTGTTATGAAATGTAATAGTTGAAGTAGCGTTTGAAATTTGAAAATTTTACACTGATTCGAAAAAATTAATTATTTTTCTCAACGTTCTTCTCCTTCTTCTTCTCCTCACCCTGAGAGCTCTCATTAGTCTAAACACAACACCTTCTTTAGCAACATCTTGAATCTGATGTTGGTTTTGCACCACAACACCATCTACAATAACATCTTGAGGCTCAGACTAGTTTTGCACCACAACATCCTCTACAAAAATATTTGGATTCTCAGCATTGTTGGTAGCTTGAGCAGGATAATACATGTTGATTCCTTTGAATGAATTTGTTTTTTTTTTGTGAAGGTGTAGATAACACTTAAAAGGGGGGGGGGGGGTAATAAGTTTTTCCTTTTTCATTTGCACCAACAATAGACAAAACACAGTTATTTTTATTCTGGTTCATTTGAAACTCAAACTACATCCAGTCTAACTGCCAAGGTGATTTACCTCTCTCAGTGGAGGACTTAATCCACTATAATCAAACTAATTAAAACTGCACAACCAACAGGTGTGACTAACAACTTTGCACAAGCCAACTGCCGGTGACTAACAACCTTGCTTAAGCCAACTGCTTGTGACTAACAACAAGATAATGAATTGTTCAGGGATCTCCACGAGATATAACGTTCATTCACATAGAAACCTCTAAGACTAAACTAGTCCCAACCCTCTCGAGAAATCTGACCTAACTGGTCTCTTGAGGAATAGTTACAAAGTAACCTCTAACTATAGTGTATTACATGCTTCTTAATAAGCTTTATCACAACTGTGATATTTCACTAAGGTTTAAGCGCTACATTATTCCAGCCACACTTTCTATGAAGAAATGATCTTCTATTTATAGCTTTAAGAATTTATCCGTTGTATTGATTCTTGTGAGAGATCATTAAATGCTTTGCGTGTTTGCTTTTGTTTTTGTTTCTCAAACGAGCTGCATGTGCGTTGCTTCTTCAATCAACCTTAGGAGTTGTTCCATTTGAGTGCTTCACCTGTCATGTAATCATTATGTCTCTAACGGTATTTTATGCTATTGTCAGAACTTTGTGCTTTTGCTTTTCTTCAACTTCTATCTTGACTTGTGAAGACATCATCTATCAGAATATTTCTACAGCAGTTGGTGCATACAGAAGTTACTTTATGTAGTAGAACTTCAGAACTTCAGCTTGTTTTATTTCTTCTTTTCCGACTTTGCTTCAGCGTGCAGATTCAGAAGTTTCCTCAGCTTTAGAACTTCTTAAACTTCATCTGCTCAACATACGTTAACACTTCACGTTCTAACAAGCATGAGTCAGAACATCATATGAAATACAAGCATACACATCAAAGTATCAGATTAACTTATACAAAATTTATTTCCTTGTTATCATCAAAACCAAATTATGTTATAGCAATCTCCCCCTTTTTGATGATGACAAAAACATTTATATTTTGATAAAGAAATTTTGTATATATGTGAAACTCTCCCCCTGAAATAGATAATCCCCCCTGAACTAATTATTCCCCCTTTAAATAAATATTGAAAAGAATAAGTACTTCCCTTTCCTTTTCAAAGCTTTCTTTGCCAATATTGTTGTTCTGATCAATTGCCATAGTGTTTTCCTTCTGGATCTTTCTCTGACAGGGTTAAGTGTTTGCACCCAGAGCCATGCTCTGATACCAATTGAAGGTGTAGAAAACACTTAGAAAGGGGGGGGGGGGGGTTGAATAAGTTTTTCCTTTTTCATTTGCAACAACAATAGACAAAACATAGTTATTTTTATCTTGGTTCATTTGAAACTCAAACTACATCCAATCCACCCGCCAAAGTGATTTTCCTTTCTCAGTCGGGGACTTAATCCACTATAACCAAACTGATTACAACTGCACAACCAATATGTGTGACTAACAACTTTGCACAAGCCAATTGTTGGTGACTAACAACCTTGCACAAGCCAACTTCTTGTGACTAACAACTAGATAATGAATCGTTGAGGGATCTCTACGAGATATAACATTCATTCACCTAGAAACCTCTAAGACTAAACTATTCCTAGCCCTCTCGAGAAATATGACTTAACTGGTCTCTCAAGGAACAATTACAAAGTAACCTCTAACAATAGTGTATTACATGCTGCTTAATAAGCTTTATCACAGCTGTGATATTTCACTAAGGTTTAAGCGCTACATTATTCCAGCCATACTTTCTATGAAGAAATGATCTTATATTTATAACTTTAAGAATTTGTCCGTTGTATTGATTCTCGTGAGAGAGCATTAAATGCTTTGCGTGTTTGCTTTTGTTTTTGTTCCATTTGAGTGCTTCACCCGTCATGTAATTATTATGTCTCTAACGATATTTTATGCTATTGTCAGAACTTTGTGCTTTTGCTTTTCTTCAACTTCTGTCTTGACTTGTGAAGACATCTTCTATCAAAATATTTCTACAGCGTTTGGTGCATACAGAAGTTACTTTATGTAGTAGAACTTCAGAACTTCAGCTTGCTTTATTTCTTCTTATCAGAGTTTGCTTCAGCGTGCGAATTTAGAAGTTTCCTTAGCTCTAGAACTTCTTATATTTCATCTGCTCATCATAAGTTAACACTTCACGTTCAATCAAGCATGAGTCAGAACATCATCTGAAATACAAGCATACACATCAAAGTATCAGATTAACTTATACAAAATTTATTTCCTTGTTATCATCAAAACCAAATTATGTTCTAACAATTTGCTTCTACCGCTTTTATATTGTTTCTTCTGATTCTTCATCTTCTTCTCTTGGAAGTTTAAAAACCAAAGATGCTCATTATTGTTTCTTTAATTTTATACGCTTTTTATTCTCTTTAGAAGTTGAAAAGATTGCATACCCCGAGTTGTTCAAATTTATTGTGTACTTATAATATAAGTTTTAATAACAATTCAAAAATGGTATAATGTTGATTCTGGTATAATATGATTGACATTTATTCTCATATAATATCACAATGATTATTAGGAATAATCATTGTTAAAGAGCACGCACTTTCCTGTTTATTACGACGATCACTGAACTGTGATTGAAAGTGTCGCATATACTACCACACGCTACATAACAACGTCTAGTCTTGCATGATTATATATCTTTCCCAACCGTTGTTAACTGCCTTTTCCATGGTAGTGATGATATTTTATATTTTTACATATAAAATTCATCCTAGATAACGGTACATGTTTAAATAACTTGGTATCTAATATTAGGGGAGTGGATTGGGTGCCTTTAGTTTCTGGTGCCTTTGATAACTTTAGGCAATAAATGACATTCATAAATTGATATCATTAAATAGGAAATAGATTCTCGGCTGCATGTCTCTTCAGCCATCTCACCTGCCATTCATCTAATGGCTCAAAAATATTTTTAAAAAATTAAATAAAAAAAAAGTTGTTTTAAAAAGAGAGCAGAATGCAGATGTATGGCTATGATAAGAGCATAACGGGCAGCACTGACAAATAAATTGGAAACCATCCAAATCCCATTAAATATGTTGATGAGTGAGAAATATTTGTTAGAGAGAGACACACAGAGGCACCAAAGGCATGGTGGCAAAAGGTAGCCAATCCCAAGCCCCAACTTCTAATATTAGGCCAAAACGTGTGATAATTTAGCATTGCGATTTAACCTAAGACCTCTCAAATTCAATTTGGCACCCTCACATTTTAGATAATTTGACTAAAATATTCTTTGAATAAAAATAAGTGAAATTGTAAAACTAAAATTAACTATTTTTTATTTATTAAAATATATGATAACATTTTAGATATTTGAGGACTTTATCTATAATTCACATATAATGATGTTTTTTTGGGCCATTTTCCTTATATTCTTTCTGATTATTGAATTTTGAGGTTTTCACGTCATAACAAACTTATTAACATCTATGATCATCAATGATCGTACCGAGATGCTGCGTTTGGAGAAGTATGCTTTCCGATTCTTGATCTATGAGGTTTTCACGCCAACAAACTTATCAAGACCTATGATGATCAATAATCGTATCGAATTGCTGAGTTTGGTGAACCCTGTTGACGATGGTATTTGTCTATCTCTTTAGTTCCATTGGGATGAAACCACTTAGATTTGAGGATTTATTTAGATCCATATTCTTCATAATTATGGATTGTTATATGAATTCTATGCTTATTATTCTCGCTTTTGTTCACCTGGCTTTTAGGGTTAGCCACCCTTATGATCAATATATACTCGTGGTTGTTTACTATTGAGTTTCTTAACAAGATCTATTTAAAATTAAAGGCATGGTGGTGCTATTGTGGGAGTACTTGAATCAAAGCAAATTATGATGGATGCGATTGAATTTGAATTTTATGTTAATAAAAAACTTACTTGCATCGCAAGTGAATATTCAAATTTATCAATTGTGTTTTCCTCCTAATATTCAAATATATCAAGTTTGATATATCTATTTTACTATGTTTTTACGAAATATATTTGTATTACTGTTAATAAAATGTTATATATGTGATTAGAAAGAATAAGAAAGATATATATGGTAATCATTTCTTATAGGTGAATTCTTATTTACCCAATTCAAAAAGTTGGGTAAGGTTACCTTTAGTGTAAAATTTCTTGAAAACAACCGACAAATGTACTACTCTCTCTGTTTTTTATTATAAGTCGTTTTAGACTTTTCACACAGTTTAAGAAAAATAATAATTGTTGTATGAAAATAAGAAATTATGAAGGTTTTTACAAAATTATCCTTCATTAATGACATATGGAAGATAAATTTATATAATTGAAAGGAGAGAAAATAATAAATATTTAAGGATATAATAGGAAAAGTAGCATTAATTATTCATTGGAATTGTAAAGCGACATATATTTAAATACAATTTTTTTTTTCAAAACGACTTATAATAAAAAACGGAGGGAGTATTTAATAAATAATTAAATGTATAAAAATTAAATGGTGTTTTGTGATTGGCTGAAGGTACACTACCATCTTTTTGTGATGGGTAGAGAAATTGTCCCCTTTCTTATAACACATTTCATCAAATAGTACTATTTTATTTCTATTAATGTGTTACATTTATATTTTTATTAATGTGTCATATTTAAATTATTATTCTTTTTTAAATTTGAAATGAAGAAATTGTGACGTTGTTAATGCTAATGATGTTTGTTTTAAGCCAAAAGAAAACTATAATTATTGCTTTGTTAAATGAGAGATAAATCAAGTCAAATACGTTAAAAACTCAATAATTACGTTATCACTTGTTTTTATTTGAGTCGAAACAAAAGAAAAACTTGTTTTTATTCTTAACATAAAACTCAATATTATATCATTCAATTGTTTAAATAATTAATTTAGTTCAAATATTGAATTTCAATTAATAAAATCAAAATTTTAAGGATTTGAAAGGTTAAGAAAGACTTAAGACACAAAAAGAACATTAGTTTATTCAATATAAAAAGAATTAAGTAAAAAATTTGATGAAAAACTATAAATTTTACCATTTAAGCTATCATCACAATATTTAAAGTTACTTATAAGCATTCAATTTTAATTGGATTGAGTCGGTTGTTCATCTCTTTGATATTTTTGAGCTCGTTATATTTGTATGATATAAGATTTTTATAAGGTTGAGGTGAGAGTTAGTTATTTCTAATTACCCTAATGAGCTTTTTGAGTCCGTCCTTTCTTTAAGGGTAGGTGTAAGTATAAAAAGAATGAAGTCAAAAAGTTGATGAGAACTAGTAATGTTACCATTTAACCTATCATCACAATATTTAAACTTACTAATAAGTATTCAATTTCATTTTTAATTTGGTTGAGACGGTTGTTCATCTCTTTGTTATTTGTGAGTTAGATATGTTTGTGTGATATAAAATTTTTAAGTGGTGGAGGTGACAATTAGTTATTTTTAATAACCCTAGTGTGCTTTTGAGTCCTTCCTTTTTTTTAGGGATATAGGTGTAATTATAGTGGAGGTTGTTGGGTTGACACGTTGTAGTTTGGTCCATCTAGAAAGTCTCTAACAATGTTATCTTTAACGGTGTCACAAAAACAACGAAACAGATGGGGGAGAAAAATATTTTTTGGCTTGAAATAGTTTATGAGTAATTTATGGTTAATTCAACATCTAAGAAGAGCTAATTAATTCAACTTATTACAAGTTCATGATTCTAATTATAAAATATTGGATTCTTCTCATTTAGGGGTATGTGTAAGTATAGAGGAGGTTATATGTTGGTTTGGAACACTGTAGTTTGGTCCATCTAAAAAGTCGGTAACAATGTTATTTTAACGGTGTCACAAATACAATGAAAGAGGTGGATGAGAATAATATTTTTTATTTGAATTGATTTATGATTAATTTAGAGTGAACTTCACAATCCTATATTCTTCCTGCGCCTATAGCAAATAGAGTGTTTGTTTAGGTTTGGAGGTTGGTATTGAGTGTTTGCCTTGGTTTGGAGGTAAGTCTGGGTTTTGGTTTTATTGGGTGCTCATTTGAAGTGATATGATTTTTTTATGGTGTGACGAAATGAGATTTAACTTGTTGCTAGCAACATGGACTTTATTAGTAATTTGATCTTGTGTATGCGGATTCTTATTCATGGGTTGTTTGGGTTGGGTTGTTTATGATATATGATTATTTTTTGGTTGTTTGTTCATTGTCTATTTATTTTTTGGGTCTTGCTAACTAGTTCCCTCAGGGCAATGGTTAAGCATTTCTAAGAAAGAAAATATTTTATAGAAATTTTAATATTTCAATTTCCAAGACATTAAAAACGCAAATTACCGAGATAAAGTTACTATTTTAACGTTTTAACCATTGCCCTGAAGGTTAGCATTTCCCTTATTTTTTATTGTACTTTTAACCCTTCTGTTGCTTGCAGACACTTTTTATGGTTAACGATATACTTTGATGTACTTTGGTGATTATTCACTTTCTTTTTCTTTTTTTACTATTTACCATTAAAAAGTTAATAAGCATTCAATAAAAATCTAAAATAATTTATATAATAAACAACTAATTAAATAACATTTTAAATGTCTCGTTAAGTTAATTGATAGGTGTGTATTACGGAACAATTTATGAATAATCTATACACCTTGTAGGGGTAAAAAAACCTGAAAACCCCAAAATGCTTTTCGAAGATTAATCTCTGAACGCACCACAAAAGAGGTTGTTTCGGATATGCATCTCCGAAAGCACCTTTAATGCGTTCGAAGGTGTTTCGAATATGCATCTCCAAAATCCTAGACAGTGATTTTTTTAAAATCATCGAAGTTTGATTAAAACGATAATAAAAACACAAACAAAAAATAATAAGAAATAAAAAATGATAATAAACACAATATATTATTCTAGAAAAATAATAATACATAAATTATTCATAAATTGTTCCGTAATAAATAAAAAGGCATAGCCTACTGCGCATGCTTAATCCTCACCCCTAGCTCTTCCTTTGCCTCCTATATCCCACCGCACTCGCTGCCTACCTAACCATCTTCTCTATAATGGTCACCGCCTCAGGATCGTCCCCTTAATGATACCTAAGTCCAAATCCTTCCGACTAATCAATTGTATCCTCTGACAATAAATTAATGGCATGGTCATCCTCAGTCTGCTGGTTCTCCAAGATCTCCTTATGAGTTGGCCTAGGTAGACGTCCAGGAGCATTCGGTGTCATGATAGGGTGAGACACTGTGTAGAACCATGTCACGTATCCCTCAACACAATGCCAAATGTTGGATTCCTGCATCATCTAATACTCCTTTGAACCATATGATGCTCCAAATCCTCAAAGATGTCATCAAGATCCTGGCAAACAATGGTGTCGGTAGCAGTTTGAAATGGAGATCTGGGTATGGTTTGCACATATCCAAAATACAATGAGATGAAGTCGAATGGGATAATCTCCCCGCGATCCTCGAATGGCATCCATAGGATGTCATCATGAATAGTCAGATCAAGATTCCCACGGAATGACAACACAACATGCTTCCCTCTGTGGGAGATATACATGGCAGCCTTCGGCATCTCCTTCTTATCCTGCAGATCACGATCAAAACCATGAATACGGTGGAAGTGAGAAATGATCCATCCAAGAAAAAACGAATAAGAGTCATGTAAGAACAAATTATTAATAGTAAATTAAATTTAATACTTGGAATGAAAGGTACCATCAGTAGTATAGTAGAGCCTGTAAATTGTCTGGTTCTCTAGTTAGAGGCTTCATTCAACTTTTGGTATATGTATACCAAACAGTCGGCTCCCAGTTCCATTCTCTCATTGTATTCAAATCCATGAAGTATCGAAAGTTTATTACATCCACGTAGTTTGCACTATTGTCCATAAAAAGAGACGTGCCAACCATGAACAGGAAGTAACACCTCAAAGCAAACTGGCGGGGATACTGAACAAAGAAGTCATCACCCTCAGTCTCAGAATCAGTTACTGTAACAAGGTGGTCGTGATAAAGATCCTTCAGGAATGAGAACTTGGCATGAGCCCCATTAGTCGAGGAACACTGCTCTAATTCCTTTTCTAGTTGAGCTCCCAAATACTCAACCATCCATTCAGCGGCGACATCACGAGTGATCCGAGAGTGGTTGAGTAACCTCCCTTTGATAGGGGCGTGTAGCAGACAGGCATCATCATCAAGTGTGATCGTCATCTCCCCAAGAAGAAAGAGGAAAGATGACGTCTCCTTGTGCCATCTCTTGACGAATTCCCCCTGCATGTCGTGGATGATAGTACTGTAACTGGAACAATAAAGTCTGGAAAGTTCGGAGCCATAAATGGTCTTCCTGAACCAATCTGCATCAGGATGATACAAATCAAATATTTTCCATGCGTGGTTCACGGACTTTAGTGGCAGCCGTTCTTGTAAAGATAAATATTAATATCAATTTTAACATATTTGGGTGTAAATCATTTAAATGAAAAAGTGTAATAAAAACTATACTTGTCTAGTGGAAACGTGTCGAGCGACATGATCAGAGTAATAGATCAAGAAGGAGTTATCAGAGGCCTCTCTTGGATACGTCAGGTTAACCTGTACGAATTTCGGAACATGAACCTCCTCGGGATCCGGAACATGAACCTCCTCGGATTCCTCCTTATTATCCCTAGATGAGGAAGCGCGTGATAGGCACTTCCTTAAATCATAACTCGATGTTCCCTCAACCTCCTCCCGCGGTACCCGACCGCGTCCTCGAACCCTTATAGACTGCTCATCTCTCTCACGCCGAGCGGAAGCAGTTTGGCTTGGCTTGCCAAGTCTCATTCTGTTCGAGATCTAAGCCATTTTTCCTGAAAAAGAATAATCAATACTCAAAGGGAAGGAACCAGAACATGTTTGAAAAACTTATTAAAAAAAACAATTCAGACAAAATTCCAAAAGTGCATATCCAAAACTCCTCAGAGGTGTTATTCGGTTATGCACTTTGAAAACACTTGTGACTGCCATTTTCGAACTTTTAACCTAAATCCCCCAAATATGCAATTTTTACACCAAAACAGTCACATTTTACAAGTTATACTTCAACCTATTTCATTTAAATGCCAATAAACAACTTGTTATACATATACAAAGTAGAACAAAAGATTCAGAGAAACTTACTCAAACTGGAGCTTTGAGTGTTGTTGAAATATGTTGAAACAAGTAGTTGAATTGAGTTGCAAATGAGTGGGAATGAGTATAAATTAGTTGAAATGAGTTTTGATTGGGGTTTTGGGGTGTTTGGGTTTTTTAAGTTGAAACAAAACAGAATGAAGGGTCTCTGCATTGGTTTGTTATATATAACCCTAATTCGGATATGCATCTCCGAAAAGCCCCAAAATTTATAAAGTGGGTTTATTCGGAGATGCATCTCCAAAAACTCCCCTAACAAAATAAAGTGTGGTGCGTTCGGAGGTGCATCTTGAATTCAAGGGTTAAAATAGGAATTTTGCCAAAATCCCCTAAGAAGGTTAAGAGGTGTATAAATAAATTTCCTTAGGCATACAAGAACAATGTGGATAAAGAATGTCAAATTGTATAGATATATGTAATAAATTAATTATTAATCTCACTCTAAGAGGTGGAAAGACACCATTTGAAAATTCAAAAATGTCTCTCAGATTTTAAAAATACATCTCTAATTGCACTCATGCACACTCAATTCGTTTGTTTTCGATCCACTCACCAATTCTATAACTAGATTTATTTTAGAAATTAATGTATCTCGAAAAATGCATTCCAAAATCTATTGGCTGAATCAACTGCATCATTCAAATACCTATAACTGAACTAGAGAGAGCTATATGTTTTGTTATGCTTGATTTAAAATCAAAACACCATCAAATCCATGTAAAGTAGGAAGTTTAATAGAAGTTTTTTTTAAGGTTATTCATTAATTTTTGTTTTCATTGTTTTTGTTTATCTGAACAATTCCGAATTAAATTTAGGAGCACTTTATTATATACAAATAGTATTAAATTGAACTATGATTATTGTTGGAAATCTTGGTACGATGATAACTTAGAGTAGGAATTTGAATGAGGTATTGATCATAATTGGACAATACACACACATTTCAACTTGGCCAAATGGGTTGGGACTTAAGGGATGCCAAATTTTGTAACAGCGTGAAGACACACCACCAAGCCATCTTGATACACGTGTGTGTCGTTGTCAGTCCGACCAGCCGGATCGGCTCGATTCGGTTCAGTCCAGTCTAGATGAATTGATTTTTTGAAATCCGAATAGGTGAAATTTAATTAGCTACTAATTAACTAATTGATTTTAAACAGTTATTTATTAGTTAATGAATTGTCACTCAATGTTGAATGAGTTTGGCTTCCCTAAATGGCTAACCAAGTAAAAGAAAGAAAAAAGAGGGGCCACAATAGAAGGTGTTCGTCATAGGGGCATGGCGTTCTCCATGACCCTTTCCGCGGCCACATATGTCACGATTTAACTGACGGCGTTTGCCATGAGGCCACCAAGAACTTTGTGCCCAGAATTCCAACAACAAAATGACTAGTTCTTCTTCCACTTCCAATATTTTCTCAACCACTTTCCACACAAATTTTGCTCCACTTGGTTGAATTATTTCTCATATAAATATAGCTCAACAACTTCACTAGGAAATTACATCAAATTTTTTATTCTCTCTCTATGAAATATTTCTATTCTTTCGAATGGATTAATTTCAGATACTATGAGTGGTTTAAACACCATCTGAAGGTGTATCTCTAAAATGATTCATTATCGTGCAAGTAATAATCGTAATTTTTGAACGGGCTATTTTATCATGGAAAAGTCGTTGAAACTCGACTGCTTTGCATAATTATTGGCAGTATGGCTAAACGTCTTAAATAAAGAGGCCTAGTATGCGACTCGTCCCGATAATTTTCTTTGTGGAAAATTTTATTTTTTCAAAATCGGAAACAACAATTTTAAGACTTTTTTAACCATCGTGGCTACTGAGGAAATTATCGGTACTACTGCGGCCGCTAGTGTCTCCGACGAACCATTTAAGTTTGAGGGTTCTCACTTCAAACGTTGGCAAGCTAAGATGAAATTTTTCGTAACTTTAAAGAAGGTTGCCCATGTTCTGATTGAAGAAATCCCTGTTGTTCCTTCTGGATCAACAAAGCAAACTAATGGTAGCCAAACTGTGGATTCAGATGGAGTTTTTTTTGTTGATAATCTCAGATGGAGTTTATTTTTATATAATCTCATATGTAGTTGTTAAAACAACTGAATTAAACTCTGATGCAAAATCTAAAGTAACAACAGATCATAAGTTACAGCTCATCAAAGAGATTGCCCTATGGGAAAAAATGACTATTGGTGTAAAACTCACATTCTGAACAGTCTCGCTAATGACCTGTATGATTACTATAGTAATTACAAAACTGATAACCAGATATGGGAAGCTCTCCAGAAGAAATATGATACTGAAGAAGTAGGCGCAAAGAAATATGTTGTCAGTCGCTACTTGAACTATGAGATTGTGGATGAAAGATCTGTGGAAGCTCAAACCCATGAAATTTAGAAAATTGCTCATGAAATCATTACATAAGGTATGTCCCTAAATGAACAATTTCAAATTGGTGTTATCATTGATAAACTGCCCCTTGGTTGGAAAGATTTCAAAAATGTGTTTCGCCATAAAACAAAAGAGTTTTCAATTGAGAGTCTGATTACTCGCCTTCGAATTGAAGAGGAAGCGAGGAGACAAGATCTAAAAGATGAAGTCTTAGTTATTTCAAACAACAAAAAGGAATTCGATGAAGTTCTAAACGGGCAAACCTCTAAAGAATTAGAACCTCAATGTTGTGAATCGAAATGGGAGTCCCTCTAGGGCCCAATCTGCTCTGATTGCTAGGCAACAACCAACAATGCAAAGAAATGAAACTTCGGCGTTCATTTGTTATAATTTTGGAAAGTCGCGTCATATGGATAAGAGGTGTAAGAGCAGGTCTAAACCTGTTGTTGGCTTTAATGCACATGTTAACCTAACTGATGAGAAATTCATTGCTATGATCACTGAAGTCAACAGGGTTGGTGGAAGTGATGGTTGGTGGATATACACTGGTGCCTCTCGTCATGTTTGTTATGATCGTGCTATGTTCAAGACATGCATGAATGCTGAAGATAAGAAAGTGTTGTTTGGAAATGCCCACACCACAAATGTTGCTGGAATCAGAGATATTAAGCTGAAATTCACCTCAGGAAAGACTTTGATCTTGAAGGACGTCATGCACGTTCCTGAAATTAGGAAGAATCTTGTCTTTGGTTTTCTCTTAAATAAGGCAGGGTTCAGTCAGACTATAGGGGCACATTTGTACACCATTACTAAGAATATTATTTTTGTTGGGAAAGGGTACGCCACTGATGGCATGTTTAAGTTGAATGTTTATTTGAATAAAATTTTACCTTATGTTTACTCTGTGTGTGATTTTAATATTTGGCATGCTAGACTTTGTCACGTTAATAAGCGAGTTATCTCCAATGCAAGCAACTTAGGCCTAATACCTAAATTAAATGTCAATGATTCAAATAAATGTGAATATTGTAGTCAACCTAAAATAACTAAGACTTCGCATAAATAAATTACTAAAGAGTCAGATCCCCTAGATCTTATACACTATGATATATGTTAATTAGATGGAACTTTAACTAGAAATAGTAAACATTATTTTATCACTTTTATTGACGATTGTTCTGATTATAATTATGTATACTTAATGAAGAATAAAATTGAAGCAATTGACATGTTCAAGATGTATGCAACTGAAATTGAGAATCAATTTAGTAAGCAGATTAAGAGGCTTCATAGTGATATGGAAACTGAATACGAATTTGGGTTATTTACTGATTTTTATAAACAACATGAAATTGTAAAGCAAAAAGAAAGAATAGAACTCTTATTGAACTTGTTGTTGCAATTATGATGAATTCTGGTGCTGCACCTCACTGGTGGGGGAAATTTTATTGACTGTTTGTTATGTCCTGAATAGAGTTCCCAAGTCAAAGAGTAATATCTCTCCTTATGAGATATTAAAGAAAAGACAACCAAACTTGTCTTATTTGAGAACTTGGGGATGTATGGCTTATGTCAGAATTCCGAATCCGAAACGATCTAAACTCGATAGTAGAGCATATGAATGTGTATTCATTGGGTATGCAGCAAACAGTAAGGCATATAGGTTTTATGACCTAAATGCAAAAGTGACCATAGAATCAAATGATGCTGATTTCTATGAAGACAAATTTTCTTTCAAATTGAGAAATAGTGAGGGCACTCAGTCGGGTCACATTCTTGTGATAAGAAGCCCAGAAAGCAACGACAATGTATAAACAGAACTTCGACAAAGTAAAGGAGTAAGAGTTTCTAAAAACTATGGGTCCGATTATGCGGCTTATAATGTAGAATAAGATCCAATAAATATTCAAGAAGCCTTGTCATCTCTGGATGCATATTTATGGCAATAAGCTATTAATGATGACACCGAATCTCTAGAATCTAACAAGATTTGACACTTAGTAGACTTGCCTCCTAGTTGCAAACTAATCAGTTGTAAATAGATTGTGAAAAAGAAACTAAAACCTACTGAAACTATTGATAAGTACAAGGCTCGCCTTGTAGCCAAGGGTTTTAGACAAAGAGAAAATATAGATTTCTTTGACACCTTCTCTCCAATCACTAGAATTACATTCATTCGAATACTTATTTCAATAACTGCTATTTATAACTTAATAGTACACCAAATGAATGTTAAAATAACTTTTTTAAATGGTGACTAAGAAGAAGAAATCTATATGGAACCAATGGAAGGGTTTGTGATACATGGACAAAAAAAACAAGGTTTGTAAGTTAGACAAGTCTTTGTATGGACTAAAACAAGCTCCTAAATAATGGCATGAAAAGATGGATAACTTAATAACATCGAATGGGTATAAAGTGAATGAAAGTGACAAATGCGTTTATTACAAATATGAGAATCGCATCTACACTATCTTATGTCTCCATGTTTGGATCAAACATTCCGACCATTAATGATGTGAAATCATTGTTGTGTAACAACTTTGACATGAAAGATCTCAGAGAAGCATGCGTGATCCTTGGTATCAAGATCACGAGATTCGAATAAGGAATTTCTTTGGATCAATCACACTACGTGGAGAAGATCTAAAAGAAATATATATATTTTGATTGTAAACCAGCGTGCACACCATATGATCCAAATGTGAAACTGTTTAAGAGTACCAGTGAAAGTGTAAGACAAACAAAATATGTGAGCATAAACTAGTGTTTTTTGAAACAAAAGTTTAATTAACTATTCATATAAATAATAAATCGGGTTCCTTTTCTTTTCCACACACACTAATGTGGAACTGGAATGATTTTTCAGTATAATACAACAAATTTTTTACATTGTATTTTGCATCTTTGGCACACCTCGTATCCTTTGGGAAAATTGCATTAATATAGTATCTCTTTAGTTTATTCAAAAAAATAGTTTAGCAACACCATTTTATTGGATTCTTCTCATTGAACTTCAGTATACAGTTTCTAACCATAAAGTTATGTTAACAAGATTCCATACAATGCAACCGATATCTTCCCCTGAAGCGATGACTTTGATAAAAGCTACTAGAATAGCTTAATCATTTTAAGTTCACAATAGGAGTCAACAATTAAATGCTAACAAGGATGGACCTAAACAGATTACAAGCATCATAAGTAAACTGCTTACACAGTAATGTGGTGACATGAACAATACTGCCTGCTATGTGCTCTTCCGAAGAGCTAAATTCAAAAGGTAGCTGAGAGCCGAATCAACAGATGATAATGCAACAAGAAGAAATGCCACAATAACAAGAGTCAGTGTCGCAGTTCTCAGCTGCCAAGGATTCATAAAGATATATAAGTAATCATTCAACACATTATGATTTGTAACTGAAAATAATAATAATCTAATGAGACATACCGTATTACTAAAGCTTGGCCACTCGATGTATTTCAGCTGGCTAGGTTGCTCAATTAAAAACACAAATAAAGATTTTAAACCCCTGAAAAAAAACAGTTTGCTATTTGTAAATATAATTCTAGTCAAAACTCAACTCATATCCCGATTTTTCGTTTTTCATGTCATCAATCGTCGATAGAGTTACAAGACCACATCATTTTATATTTTAGTATCATGTTCAATAAATCGGAACAAGGGATTAACTAAACTACTGCACTTTGTGGATAAACTGAAGTTTCATAAATACCATAAGGATTCTTTGATCAGTGTTAGCAAAATGGGCTCCTCGGGCGAATCATCATAGCTTATATACTGCTGGTCATTACTTGAAGCAGACATCACAATCTTGGTGCTGATATTGTTTGAATATTTTTGTTTTATGTTGGCTTTACAATTCTGTCAATACAAAGCATGTAATTGGAAATGATAAATAGCCACTACAAACACATTCACAGATCAATAGACTGAAGGAGGGAAAACTCCGGAGAGATGAGGAAATAATTACTGCTTGAGGTGCAACAGAACCATCTCTGTGGTAATAACCAATTCTTGCTGGAAACTTTGAATGCAGAAAAGAAGTATCTTTATGAAGGAAAGCTACGATATATGAAGAAAATAAAGTTAAACAGGAAGCAAAATTAACATTCATATGTCGAACAAACCAATATAGTTAGAAAAGAAAAACCTGGATAGTTTGTTGGCAACAGAGAAAGAATCGACATTTGAGATTCAAATATTTGCTAGTCGGTCATATCCAATTCAAACCTGCAAAAGTTTATACAGACATCATAAATTTGTTTCAAAATGAAAACTTTTTCTCTTTATGCTCTTTCTTATAATACTCAAGAACATTGACATGCATGGTTTTAAGTTGTGGTTGTGGCAACGCTGGGAAACTACATATTTCAGTCAAATGCAAGCAAATATTGTCGTTGTGGAGAACTCTTAAACCATTATATTGTGGCTGCAACTACGGTTGCAACCGCAGTTTAGAACTACATTTTGACAAAGAAGAAGCCGTAGGATACAAAATATAAGCATATCAGAAAAAAAAAGGAAATAAAATAAACTTGAATCAATTGAGAGCTCATGAGATTGATTCTCATCATTCAAAATGTCTTACACCTTAAACATATATATTTAGAAGATATGGAACATGTTTTACAATATCTTGCAATGACACTTTTCAATTTACCATTAATTAGTTCTCTTACAAAGTTACAATATATCATAAAAGTCTCACATTGCATGAAAATCAAAAGACTAAGACTCAGTTTGGATTAGGATCGTCTTTGAGGGTATGCAAGGTGAACTACAGCACAGGCCTAAAAATTTTCACAATTAAACTGTGGCTCTAATAATAGACTTGCCACTATTAAACAATGGCTAAATAGAGTCCATATTTAGTTTGCCACAATTGTACTGGGACTAACCTTCATACACACGGTTTCCAAGAACTTTTGGCGATTTTGGTTTGGATAAACAACTTAATTAAACGCTTATACAAGTGCTTGCTTATCAATATATAAGTATGTATAAGTTATTTCTATAACAAATGATAAATAAAATCTAACTGATTTCATACAAGCTATAAGTTATTGTTAAGAGCCCATGAAAGTCCACCATGCTGCGGAAGCAGTGTTGGCCCATAATCCACATCAGACAAATCTGGCATGAGCATATGTTTATAAGTAAGGGCGTTCATCACTTTACAAGCTAGTTTTGTAAGTTTGAGCTAGCCCCAACTCAAATTTGAAATTAAATATGGTTTCATAGCCTCCGTTCAAGATCTATTCGGACACCTGCTATCTGGTTTCTGCTATCGAGTCACTCACCATTTACAGGCCGATTTTATAAGGTTGAGTTAGGTTCAACTCAAAATTTAATAGTTATTCTAGACAAGCTTATGGATAACAACCAAGCCTTATCCCACTAAGTGAGGACAGTGATATGAATCAACTTGTGCAATAATGTTCTATCCAGAACCATGCTTCTGCCCAAATTGTTAATCTCGAGATCTTTCTTAATAACTTTTCATATAGTTTTTCTAGGTCTTCCTACACCTCTAATTGTTTCAATCCTCTTCATATGATCTCCTCTCCTTACCATAAAATCTACATGTATTTTTCCTACATGCCCAGTTTCTATCTCATACAACACTGCAGGTCTTCCATGTCATAGAGATTCGGAAAAAGTTTATGGATATGGCAGACCTTTTCATAAATTCTATCAAATAATCTCACAAATATCATATAGACTCAAATAAGTCAATCTAAACATGCCTCAAAGGAAGTTTATAACAGCCCACTCTTCAGTGCACCGAGACAGACAAAACTGTTAGGGCTTAGGCAAGACCCAGAAAAAAAGAACCATACAAGAAAGTTCTAGAAAGTTTATTAATCACCAGCCATAATAAAAAAAAAAAAATATAATGAAAATGCAGATTGAGCAACGAAATATACCAACTATCAATCAATCCATGAATCATAGAAGCATGAATCAAGCAAACAAATAAACTTATGAATACAAGTAACTCCGTACGAAAATCTGAATTTTGTTTTTCTAAAAAAATGAAATACCTGTACGGGTTTTCTCCCTGTCAAGGGCGGACGGCGACCAACTCCGGCTGAGTTCCCGGTCAGATTTAGCTTTCACGGCTGTAAGTTGGGTTCGGTGCTACTCCGGCAAGGCTGTGCTTTGTTATCTGTTAGGGAAAGTGGTGTTCTCAATTGTTAGTGTAAATTCTTTAATTTTAAACTTTTTCTATTTATTTATATGAGTTTAATGGTTATGCATCGAAAAAGTTTTACACTGTCATTCAATTAGAATACAATATTTTGCCATGTTATATAAATTTTTTTAAATTTTCAGTCTGACTTGTCCTGATTCATGATGTCATTAGTTGACTGTGCGTATCATTTTTTTCCTATTTATATTTAGTTTTTCCAAATCCAAAATTTATAAATATAATTTTTGTAATAAAATAAGAGTTTCAAGGTACTGCACCACAGTCTAAACTAATTTTACACATACAATTAATTAAAAATTTTATACTTATTATGTCATATTAATTTTTTAAATTAAAATTATATTTTAATTGAATACATGGTTGTGATTGGTTGATAGTGTAAAAATATTTTAAGTGCATATCCATTTTTCTCATAAAATAAATATTTATAAATATAATTTTGTCAAATAATAATGATAATTTGGAAAGTGATGATTATAATTTTAACTTGGAAATATTAACTTTTAAAAAAACAATTTAGAAATATTAATGTTAATGTATGAATTTGTATATATAATATAAAATATTTGTACATAGAGAAAAGAGCTATGAACACATTTTTTCTAACCCATATTTCGACACATCATTTTCTATAGATTAAAATTGGAATAAATATTCTTTACAAAAAAATGAAATAAATATTCAATTTAGTTTTTTTCTGCTACATATACCCCTTAAAACTCTTGAAGAGGTTTTCAATGATACCAGCCCAACTAATTCAATGATACATGCCTAAGTTAAGTTGATCCCAATATTAGGCCCAAACGTATGAAAGTTTTGTCTTGAGGATTTAACCTGACATCTCTCAAATTCAATTTGGCACTAGGGGTGTTCGCGGTGCGGTTTGGGCGGTTTTGACAAAAAAAATTATCCGAACCGCAAGAGAAAAAATAGTGCGGTTTGGTTTGGTTCGGTTGGCTTTTAAAAAAAATCCGAACCAAACCAAACCAAACTAATGCGGTTTGGTTTGGTTCGGTTGGTTCGGTTTTTTACAAATATTTTATTGAGCCATACATATACATATAGATGATAACATAATTTTGTATTTAAACATTCATACACTATCAAATAACAACAAAATTCGTCATATTTTGACAACAATTTTCCATTTAATATGTAAAAATTAAATTAGACAAAAGTGGAATATCAAACATAAAATAATAGCATAAAACAATATAAAAATTATTATAACGAAACAAAAAATAGAAGAGACGAAAGATTAGTGAAAGTGAAAAAGAAAAAAAGTGTTGAGAGATTAGAGAAGAAGATATGCGGTAAAAACGAAACTGAAATACGGAACATTTACATAAAAATGAGAAGGTAAAAAAGAAAGAATATAAGAGAGTAGAGATTATAGAAGAAGAGGGGAGATGTATGTGGCAAAGAATGTGCGATAATGTTATTAGAGATTTTAGAAGACCGGGACTGAAATTATATGTGTAAGGATGAGAAAATTGTTCGTAATCATAATGCTAATGTATAATAAGTTTAAGTTTGGGTTGGATGTGAGTTAAGTAAAATTTAGGTTGTAACATAATGCAGTTTGATTCGGTTTGGTTCGGTTTACAAAATACAAACCGCAAACCGAACTGAACCGTGCGGTTTTGTAAAAAATGACCCAAACTAATCCGAACCAAATGCGGTTTTTTGCGGTTTGGTTTGGTTTGGTTTGCGGTTTTCTATTGGGTTGGTTTGGTTTTGATCACCCCTATTTGGCACCCTCACACTTTAGATGATTTGATCAAAATATCATTTAAATAAAAATAAGTGAAATTGTAAAAAGTAAAACTCATTATTTTGAATTTTTAGAAACATATCGTAGCATTAAAGATTTTTTAGGAGTAATTTACCGGTTAATCACAAGTAAGCATGTATTTTTTTTTTTTTTGTTGAGATTGATAGATTTTTACTAGATTTTTTTAGAATGTTCATAAAAATTTGTATATATGTTTGCATTTATACAAGATTTTAGAAAGATCGATATTGATTTTTTAAGGTTTACTACATTTTTAAAATTGCAGGTAGAAGTCCATAGGTTATACCAGCAATTTTTAAAAAATTTGGTGGAATTTCATAAGATTTACATCTGCATTTTTAAAAATCCGGTGATTACGCACACCCAATAACATATTTGGAAAATATAATACACCAGATTTTTTTAAAACTAGATTAAAGAGATATAGTTGGTCTCTCCAGAGGCAACGTTGAGGAGGCATAAGATGTTGCAATTGAAATGATTGTTTTAGAGGCTGATATAGAGGTTCCTGATTAGGTTGATACAGAGGTGTCTGATCAAACTGATATAGAGGTGCCCGATTAGGCTGATACAAGTGACGATTGTGAGGGTTCAGCATATGAGGGGTTTCCTGGAGGGCCCTTCGACCCTACATTGTTAATCGGGTATGATGATCATGTTGCATTCAAATTATAGCAGATAGAGGTAAAAATATTTTAATTTAAGTTTATTTTACTTATTAGTGGTTAATGGATAGTAACTTATGATTTATGCTTTAATTGTTACAAGACTGCGGGCCCATGAAGGTCCCCATTCATGGTCAGAAGCTGGAGAACTTCTCGACTGCGCGTATGGCAGAGGAGCTTAGGACACGTGTAGATAATGTTGTTCTGTTGTCGTTGGTGGATTGTTCACTCACTATGCTTGATGCTCCATTGTTATCTACTTTTGTTGAGTGATGGCATAACAAGACATCTTCATTTCATCATCTATTTGGTGAAATGACCATTATCATGGACGATGTCTCCAGCCTATTTCATCTCCCACCGGCAGACAACTTTTTCACCCTTTTGCTAATGAACTCCGAGATTGTTATTATGACTACTAAGACATACCTGAGAGTTACACGAGGTATGTTATTAGAGGAGTTTAAGTTTAATAGGGGTTTTCGCATTCGTCTCTCTTGACTCGAAAAGACTTTTATAGTAGATCTTGGATTTCATAGTTGGGCATGGGGGTTATGCTAGTGTGACACTTCTTTATCATGCCCTTGAAGAAACGATTGCCTTTGATACAAGGTAGCTTGCTGGTTACATGAGCCTATTTCTGATATAAATATTTAGGCTTAAATGCAACTTTGGTCCCCCTATTTAGTCATTTTCTTGATTTTGATCCCCCACTTTAAAAATCACTATTTTAGTCCTTTTTTAAGTTTTATGTTCAATTTTGGTCCCCTTTCAAATTTGGGAGTATTTTTTAATGAGGTGGCGTTATTTTTGCTTATGTGTCCATGCCATGTCATTTTAATACAATTTTCTTAATTCATTATTTTATTTTCTTAAAATTTTATTTTTAATAATTAAATATATTTAGTTATTTTATTTTATACATATTTATTTATTTAGAAATTAAATATTACATATTTCAAAATATAGGTTTGGGCCTAAACTCCAACTATTCTATAAGTGCATCCCAATCTCTAACATTAGAACAAATTAAGTGTAAAAGTATATTATAAACACTAGTTTTTGGACTTAAAAATTCAATGTGGGACTTAAAGAAACACTGGTGTTTACATTAATGGACACTGATAAAAGTCTGCTTTTGGCATATGCTGTTGCAGCTGCTGCTGCTTTGAGTTTAGCAGCAAAGGTTCAGAAATGTCCAAGAAATCTAGTATGGGAGACAATGAGAAAAATATTGATAAAAAGGAAAAGACAATACAAAAGAAACTTAAAGAAACCTGTAAACTTGCATGTGAATTTTTTTGAATTGTTAGTAGTGATGCCCATAGCATATATGCCTTGCAGTGTTTTGAACATTCACATAATCTATTACAATTTTGTGAAGACAATGCATTGCATTTCAAAACCATGGATGAAATGTCCAAACTTACACAACAACTACTCAAATTGGTCTTTTTTCAAAGTGATAAAGGTGGTTTAGAACAAGAGTATTCATGGACTCATAGAAGAATAGTATTATGGGTCTACTAATGGAGAGATGATTTCTCATGTTGGTAGGTATCAATCATGCATGGTTGATGAAAGTATTTTTATTTATCGTTGGTCACCTATTTCTACTGCCTTGAGTTTCTGGTTTACACTGAACTATTAGAGACAAAAAGACCAAACAAAGAAGGGGAGACAAGTGCAAAGAGAGCATACAGTAACGATTCATTGCTTAATAAATTCTGTGATTGAATGTAAATAGTGTTACTTTTATCAGTGTCTTGTCAATGTAAACACTAGTGTTTTTTTAAGTCCCACATTGAATTTTTAAGTCCAAAAACTAGTGTTTATAATATACTTTTACACTTAAATTGTTGTAATGTTAGAGATTGGGCTGCACTTATAGAATAGTTGGAGTTTTGGCCCAAACATATATTTTGGAATATGTAATATTTAATTTCTAAATATATAAATAAATATGTATAAAATAAAATAACTAAATATATTTAATTATTAAAAATAAAATTAAAAAAAATAAAATAATGAATTTTTTTTTAATAAGCAATTTGTACCTAGCGGGTTTCGAACCTGAGCCCTTGAGAGGAGCACACTCTTAGGACCCAAGCGTTTCACCGCTAGATCACACACACGCACACTAAATAAAATAATGAATTAAAAAAATTATATTAAAATGACATGGCATTGACACATAAGCAAAAATAACGACACTTCATTAAAAAAATACTCCCAAATTTGAAGGGGGACCAAAATTGAACATAAAACTTAAAAAAGGGACTAAAATAGTGATTTTTAAAGTGGGGGGATCAAAATCAAGAAAATGACTAAATAGGGGGACCAAAGTTGCATTTAAGCCAAATATTTATTATGTTTTATTTTCTTACTTATTTGTTATGTTTAATTTGCATGTTTAACTTGTTGTGTTCGTGGTATATATTTTACTGCAATGTTGGATATACAAACATTTTTTGTCCATTTGTGACAAGTATGGTCATGGTCCTATCGCAAATGGCTCACCTAAGGCTAAACATTCACATTCCGACAGTCTTCAGAAGTACAGGCGGAGGTTGACGCTCTGTCCCTAAATAAAATCACAAACACAAACATAAATTATTCACACATACAAAATATAAGATGTTGAGTTAGAACTTAGAAAACCACTCGGAATATGTGAATAATTTATTATATATCAATACACTTTATTAGAGTCAATCATCTAACGCTATTAGAAAAGAGAGTGTTAAACTATAATATTTTACTCATCCAACAATATTAATATGGTTAAGTTGAATATTTTACATGAAGTCTCGAGTTCGAATCCTGAATTTGTTATTTTGTTTGTGAATATATGATAGTATTTGTGTGGGAACAAATGAAAACAAAGTGTTAAAGATATATGTGAGGTAGTGAGCTTAAAAAAACAATTGAGTCCTACATACGAGAGCTTTCATATTTTTCATTTGTTTATATAATGGAGGTAGTTTTCTTAGAGTGTGTATGTAAGGGTATATGAATTTTGTGAACGAAGAGACCATTGTCAAAGTTCAATAACACACGTGGGACTGTCATCGTTTGTCTGACTCACTTTGATTAATTTTTTTGGTACTACACACTTTTTTAAAAGAAAAAATAAACTTTAAATTTGACACGCCACCCTCTTCGTAAATGTAAGTGTTTGTTTTACCTACACTTTTGATCGTTTGGCGCACATCAATGCATATTGTGCTCGCGTTTGACCGAGCCTCCAAGGTTGTCAAACTCGCTAGTCTAAATAGACTTATGAAGGGGTCTGCATACTCGACTCATTACTCGTAAAGTGTTTGTAATCTCATAAAAATCTCTAAATGAGACATATTCATAATACAACATCGATTAACATAAAAATCTCTATTTCAAACCTCATAATAAATGTTGTAAAAAAACTCCATAGTATATCAAGTAAGGGAGCAAAGGGAATAAGCTATAATAAAATAAAGAAAATAAATACACATTGCTTCAAAATATAAAGTAACAAAAAGATAAAAGCAACTTAAAAAAAAAACATCTTATTTTTGGAGAATAGAAATAAAAAACAACAATATAGTATAACACTAACAAACAATAATACAAAGATGTGTGAGTAATACAAAAAAATCATGCATAACACATTGAACATCACAACAAAATAAAATATCAATACAAATAAATAGAGCAATAAAATGAAAAAACAACACAAATCAATGAAAAATAGAGCAAGATATAAAAATCAGGTCATGAAACACAACACATAAAACAAAACTAAAAACAAACTAGAGGAACAAACTTGATACTGCAAAAGACATGCAAGTACGAAGATAAAATGAAAAAAAAAACTGCAATGAGAACTAGAGACGACAAAAAGGAAGCAATGATGGATAGTTTCAAACTTATTCTTATATTTTTAGTGAAATAGTGAAGCCCGACATATTTTGGACTTTTTCTCTTCAAAATCATATTGAACTCGTAAACTTACCAAAGTTTATATGAATCTATCTGAATCTGACCGAGTCAACTATGAAAATTTAATAGTAAAACCATAATAACAGTAAAACCATAATAATTTATTGAAAATGTCATTTTATTTTACAAGAGTTTTCGTAAATAGGCAATTCGCCCTCCTACCAACCAACTATAATAATATCTCCGATTGACTGAGTTTCGTGTTATAGGAATGAGTTGTCCTTCAAATTCTTTGAGCTTGTAGGCTCCATTAGGAAACTTCAAATATATAAATACAGTCCCTCCTAGTTAGGTTGTATCCTTATCTGTTGGGCGAGAACTACGACTTATTGTAGCACCAAATTTCCTTCCTGGATCTCTCTTCGAGCTACCTTGTAGTTATACCTTATGGCTACTCTTTGTTTAGCGACAAACTCTCGAATGTGGGTGACATCTCGTGTTTCATCAATTAGGTTAGTGACACATTTTAACCCCGCTTCACTCTCTTCCTTCTTGAACTAGAAGTGTCGACATGATGGCATGTTGATTTTGAATTGGAACATAGTGTCTGCTTCATACAATAGCGTAAAGGGGTTTCTCCGATGGTGGAGTAAGGGGTAGTATGATATGACTATAGCACTTCGTGCAACTGCTCGTCCTTAAATCCATTGGCATCATCGAACTTCTTCTTGATCCCTTTCAATGTCCCTTTATTAGTTAATTATGCTTGTTTATTCGCTTGTGAGTGTTTGTACTCCTATGTCCTTGTAGAAATCGATCACGGTAGTATTGGTGAAGTGAGTTCCATTGTCAGAGACGATAATTCCTAGTAAAATGAACTTGGACATAATATTTTTTCAATAACAACAAATTTTTTCTACCGTAATATTTGACACAACCTCTGCCACTATCCACTTCGTGAAGTAATCTACTCCCTGAATCAAGAACTTTAGTTAGCCATGAGCTATATGAAAGGGTTGCAGAATGTGAACCTCCAAATTATAAAATGGCCAAGGCGTTGTTACAGAGAAAAAGAGTTCAGCTAACGCATGGTGTAGACTTGCATGTATTTGGAATTAATCACATTTATTAATGAAATCCACGTTGTCTCTCATTACTAAAGGCGAGTAGTAACCTGTTCTTAGTAGCTTGTGGGCCAAGGCTTGCCCACTAATATGGGTGTCACAGGCCCCTTGATGAACTTCACCAAAGGCCAAGGTGATTTCGTGTTCCCCCAAGCACCTTAACATAGAGTGTCTCTTCCCATTTTGTAGAGCTTCCCCGACATAAGAATAAACTTTGTTGCTTGCTTACGAGTTTTCTTCTGACTAATCTTGGGGTAATTATATTGATTGTAGATAAATTATTATAGGTGTCATCCAAATTCAAGTCAGGGAGATATCGATAATGTTTGCCTCCCCTACCTTTATGATAGGAATGTCGAGTGTTTCTTTTATTATAGTACGGTTGAACCCTTCTTTCTTCGAACTATCCAGCTAGGATAACAAGTCTACCCTAAAGTTCTATTCTCTAGGTACATGCATTATCTCTAACGTTCTGAAACACTCAATTAAGCCATGTACCTTCTTCGAATATTTGATGAGTTGTGGTTCATTTGTCTAATACTCATCGGAGACTTGCTTCGCCGTCAACTAAGAGTTGTTATTGGCCTTTAGAGTCGATGCATCTACTTCTAAGGCGAAGGACATGCCAGTGATGAGAGCTTCGTATTCGACCTAATTATTGCTAGCCTTGAATTCAAACTTAGTTTTATCGATCAGTAAGTCATATGGTCCTTCTAGAATTATCCTAGAGCCATTCCCTTTAACGTTAGAGGCTATATCCATCGAAAGAATCTAGACGAGTGAAATTTCCTCTCCAATTGGCATGCCTAACTCTATCGGAAATTCTTCCAAGACCTGTGACTTGATGCTTCCTCTGGGAGTATATTGGATGTCGTATTCAAACAACTCGACTACCCAATATACCATTCTTCCAGCTAGATTTTTCTTCTTGAGGACCTGACATACTCCTCCGGCCATTATTATAAGCAAATATTCTCTTTTTAGGTTCATTGAGTAATAAATATATATGGTCTACATAAAAGACCAAATAAATTCATTATTCAATGAACCTAAAAAGAGAATCTTTGCTTATGATAATGGTCGAAGCAGTACATGATAGTCTTTTTTTGCCAATTTCTGATGTTCTTGAAATTAAGGCATGAGATTTATTGCGATCACCGTTGCCGTTATTGCAAGCCTTTCTCTCTTATGATAACAAGTCGCAATGCCTTTGAACACTTTTCTCTTGAAATTGACAAGTAATTATACTTTTTCTATTTCCTGGACGTGTATTAAGCTTAACGCTTGGTCACTAACAAACTAGTAAAGATATAAATGCGAACCTGATATTGGGCGTGTTAGGATGGGCGATGATGCTAGGAACACTTTTAGTATTGAGAATCCATACTCGCATTCGTCCTTCCATTCAAACCTCTCATTTTTCTTTAACGTGGAAAATGAGTGGAAAGCCTTGTCACATGCACAGGAAAGAAAACAAGAGTGGGCAACTAAATTCCCAGTTAGTTGTAGAATCTCCTTGACATTAGAAGGGCTCCCCATGTCTATGATGGCTTGAAATTTTTCTAGGGTCTCCTATATTCCTTTTTTAGTGAGCATAAAACCCGCAAATTTTCATGCATGTACGCCAAATGGGCAGTTGCCGAATTCAAGAGCATGTTGTAATTCCTGAATGACTCCAGGATATCTTCTATGTCTACTACATGATTCTCCTCTTTTGATGTCTTCAGGATAACATCACCAATGCAAACCTCCATGTTGTGACCTATTTTCTTTGAGTATATTGTGTCCATGAGCCTTTGATGGGTGGCGTTAGTGCTCTTAAGCCCAAAAGGCATGTCGTTTTGGTAGGAATTACCATGGTTGGACATGAATGTCGTTTTGGTTGCATATTTTGGATTCATCTTATTTGGGTTGTACCTTGAACATGCATCCATGTAACTTAACATTTTGCAATCTGAAAATCTGTAAATTAGGAAATCTATGTTGGGGAGAGGATATTGATTTATGGGACATGCGACTTTGAGGTTGGTGAAATCAATGCACATACTCCACTTATTTGATTCCTTTCTTACCAAGAACATGTTAGCCAATCACGAATGGTATTTAAAATATGTTATGGAATCGATGTTTGTTATCTTCAAAACTTCCTCGCCAATGGTTGTTCTCTTCTACATGCCAACCTTGAGTTTTTTTTTGAGATATTGGCTTAGCTGAGAGGTCTATGGTAAGGCGATGACATATCACTCTAGCATCTATGCCAGATAAATCTGAGGGTGCCTATGTGAATAATCGATGTTCTTCCTGAGTAGGGCGATCAAATCTTCTTCTTCATATTCAGACAATGAGGTACCCAACTTAGTGACTTGGTGATGCAGAGGCCCAATTTGGACGTCTTTCAAATCTTTGGTTGAGGTAAGCCTTTACCCAAACCTAGGCCCCTAACTTGCTCTATCGGCATTTTCCATTTCAGGACTAAGGATGGCACCTAGAGTGAGGGATTCCTTTATTACTTCAAGGCTTCTTATGTAACATTTTTGGGTGATTGCTTGATCCTCTCTGACCGTACCCACATGTTCGTTAGGCAGTGAAAAGTTTAGGCTTAAGTGGATGATGGAGAAGACCTCCCCAACAAATTGAGAGCAAGGCTTCTTACAATGAGGTTGTATGGGGATGTGACGTCTAATTTAAGATACTTCACCTTGATGGTTTTGGCACTTGCCCCTGAGCCGAATGTTGTTTTGATGGCGATGTGGCCCTTGACTTGCACGTGTTCGCCTTATAGGCCAACATGGGACCCTTGGAAAGCTCCAATGGTGTTGGTATCCAATTTGAGTCCCTAGAAGGCGCTCTATAACAAGATGTCTATTGAGCTTCCATGGTCGATTAAAGCTAACTTCACATCCCAATTGGGGTACTTAATGGTGCTAACCATGGGATCATTATTATGGGGGAGTACGTCGATCACATCTTCTCTAGAAAGGTGATTCTATGCTCCCAATACCTGCTGGAGACACTAAGAGTTTTTATAGGTGTGATGTTTGTTGTTAACACCTGTCAGCCGTACCTTCTCCGAAAGGAGCTAGATTTTCCCCGATGAAACCTCCAGTGATGGTGTTGATGGTCTTCTTGGAACTTTGCTCGAGCATCCTTGTGAGAAGATGGTGAAAGCAATTGTGAGTAAATGTTGTGTATGGCCTAAGTTAGTTTTATCGCCCCCCATAGTGGAAGCCAATTGTACTCGCTTGAAGTACAATTGCATAACAATTCATTGTGGATAAGGGTTGTCAACGGTTTTAGGGTTGTTCTAGTATTGAGAGCTAGCTCACGTGAGGTGAGAAGCTACTGTATGTGTGTGTCTTTTATTTGTGTTGTAGTTGTCTCTTTCATTATCATGATACTGATGTATTTATAGTCCTTGAAGTCTGGTCACGAGTTTTCATAAAATGTAGCAACCACTCCAGGAATAAGTGGTAGGTTCCCTGAAATCTAGGAAGTGTAGTTAAATCTCACGAATTCCTATGTAAAGTTTGTTAACCCAATACCCATTTTACATACGATCGCGCGTTATGAATAGAGATAGTAAGGGTCGGGCCGACGTATTTTAGAAAAGGGTGCCCTATTCGAGAGAGGCGCTCGAACCAATAAAAAAGATGAGTTAATAAGAAAGATGGGCTAAGTGTATCCCTTTTGTCTCATCCCAATATCACTTACAATTATAATACTACAACATCAAATATAACTTTTTAAATAATCTAATTTTAAATTACATTCTATTTGAATTCTATTTTTATTGGAGAGTACGAAGAGTGTAAGGAAAAACAATGAATCAATATTTCATATTACAAAAGATAGATACATCATACTTTTACCTAGAACTTAATTTAAGGAAATTGAGTCATCTCTTTCTAGAAAGCATATAAAAACTTTTACAGAGAATAGTCAATTTCAATATATATATATATATATATATATATATATATATATATATATATATATATATATATATATATATGCCTCATATATTAAATGCATATTACATAAATATCTTGTTTACTTAAACATTAATTAAATATTTTAAAATATAAGGTAAATCTGGGCCATTAATTCAAATCCAATGATTATTATTAAAAGTTCTTAATTCTCATCATTATAGCAAAAGTTCTCATTTGATTATTATGAGAACTGAGAACAATGAATCACGACCATTAAATTTTAATTTTGTTGATTTTAATGGACTGGATTAGTTTCTCTTTCTAATATCCTTAATATTTATTTTAAATCAACATAGAAAGAGAAATCAATTCAGTCCATTAAAATCAACAAAATCAAAATTTAATGGTCGTGATTCATTATTCTCATTTCTCATAATAACCAAGTGTTTTCACTTGAGTCGTCTCCATATAATATATATATATATATATATATATATATATATATATATATATATATATATATATATATATATATATATATATATATATATATATATATATATATATATATATATATATATATATATTTGAAAAATTTATACCTATCATATTTAAGTGTATAATTCTTAAATCCTCATTCAGTGCAGAGTCACTTGAGTCAGTTTTGTATGTTGGTTACGCCAAAATTTACAGTTAATATTTTGTTTTTTAGACATTGTTGGTTGGGTGGTGTGGCTGAGTAGAAACTCCATCTTATTTAAGTGAGGTGTTTTTAGCAAATTTGATGTTCTCTCAAGTATTAAAAAAGTTTCTCCGGAGTGGTACCAAGTCAAGATTAAAAAGTCTCTAAACTATTCTTTGAGGGAATGAAATTCTAATCCGGATTTCTGCTTTTTATTTTTAGGAGATTGTGTCCTTTCATTTTTAGTTTTAGTTATTATTTTTATTTTTAATTTCTTTGTACTAAGGGCCAAGTATCTCTCATGCTCTTAATACATTTTGCATATAAAAAAAACATTAGAATATTGAACGATGTTTATTTTAAAAACTTTGTTGATGATAATTTATTTCTAAAATTTTAGACAATACTGCAAAATATTTTAAAAAATGATTTAGTATGCAATTTGGTCCAATAGTTTTTATTCTCAAAATATTTCTACTAGACTAGAGACAAAAACAAAAAATCAGTTACGCCATTAGATTAAATATGAACATCAATAAATTTGTAAAATAAAAATAAATAAAACATCAATAAGTGATATACTAGTTGATATAATATTACAGATATCAGCATAATATCACAAAAAGATTGATGTATCACAAAAAGCCTCGTGGGTTTCACTCATGCACATCAAGTGTTTCTTATCAATTATTTTTAGCAATTGCCAATTAATTTGCGTGCTATGAAATTTTGTTAAATTGCTCTAAGTCGTTTAGCATGTTACCTCTGTCTCTTGATGATTTATAATTCTTTATCTTCACTCAATTATGAATGAGACACAACACTGAGGTTAGTAAATAGGGATTCAATGATAATCATTGATAAGTTGCTTTTAACAATATACAACTTGAGTTCAGCAAAACCAGAGTTTTGTCTTATGTGGAAACAATTTTCATTTCCAGATTTTTGCCTTATGTGGAAACAATTTTCATTTCTAAATCTAGTTTCAATATTAATTGAATTAGATTCATTCAAAGTTAAATTTGGTATTATAAGTTATTCAATTTCCGTTTGACTATTTACTATAAATTTATTGTTATTATTCTGGTCAAGTTTTAATATTCAGTTTGGATGTGAGATAATGAGTTTTTATGTTTCAATTTAAAAAAATGGATTTTTATTTATTTTTTAAAATATTACAAATTTTTAATATTCGTTTTTTTAAATAAAAATATTACTTTTGACATTTTAAAACATAAAAAATATTACTGTAGACCAAAACATGGTCAAAAATATAATTTTTTTAAAAAGTGATTTTTATGAAAATTTATTTGAAATAGCTTCAAAATTAAGTGGTTTTTTAAAATTTTGATATCCTAAAAAAGTTTAAGAATGAAATATCTAAAATCACATTTTAAGAATAACTATTCAAATCAAATTTTCATTTAAAAATTTTATAAAAAGTTTTTTTAAAAATTTTTTTACACAAAAATATATAACACGAAAAAAATTATTTTAAAAAAAAGCTAAAACAAACGGGTCCAATATATCAATATTGAGAATGTTATTTAGACCTTTAGTGGTAAAGAACCACCACTATGAAATTTAAAATTATTTTTCTTAAATTTGAAAGTATATTTTCATATATATGCATTCAATATACATCATCTTCTTGTATAAGTGAGTCATTTCATTTTGTCAAAAATTAATTCTAAAATATATATTCCTACTATTGAAATGGTGAATTTGTATGTCCACTTCCCTAATAATTCTGAAACACATTTTGAAGTAATGGTAGTGTGATTATTTCACAATTCATAGAATAATTTGAAAATATTCTTCCGTAATAACTCTCAGAGAGTAAATTTGTTATAAATTTGACCTTTTAAAACCTTATATTATAGGTCATTTATACTAAGTAGACATAATTGTTGTTCAATTAAACCATACATTAATATAATTTAATTAAAATGTCATATAGTAATTCAATTAAAGTCCATAAACAAACATCATTGTTGACAAATTAAAAACAATAATACAAATACTATCAAAATACAAGTAAAAATGAACTATTTGGTAGGGGTGGCAAACAGACATATCCGTCATTTAGGTCTATCCCGCAAAAGCCCGCAAAAAATGAGGCGGGCAGGGCAGACATTGTTAATGGTGCGGGCCTAAAACTTTGACTCGCCCCGCAAAAAAATGACGGTGGGGTGGGAAATGTCTGCGGGCTTTGCACTATTTATGCCTAAAAATGTAAAATTTTATGTAAATGCCCATGCCCGCAAAATCTCGCAGGAAATGGGGCGGGGCGGACATGTTAAAGGTTGCGAGCCTAAAATCTTTGTCCATCCCGCGAAAAAGTGCAGGAAAAACAGACATGCCCAACAAGTCTGGTCCGTTTTGCCACCCCTACTATTGGGATATCTAACCCCCGGTTCCTTCTCTACCTCATGTATTGCAAGGCATTTCGTGCCTCAACTAGAATGACCTCTATAGTGGCCCTCACAAGAGTGCCTTCCAAAAACTCTTCTTCTCTCTCTATACCCGCTCGCGCAATATCCATAATATGCTGACATGCATCGTAACACATCAACAACATTATCTGACCTAGCATGCTCCTCCTATAATATCTCCTGATAAGTTGATCTAGGTGGATCTCCTTGAGCATCTGGTGCCATATAACGTTGTAACACTCTAAAATACAATTAGATGTAGCCAAATGCATTACTCCATGATTGAGGAGCTAGCACACTTTGTGATTCATCTGGTACAAGATAATTATAAACATTATCAAACATCACACAAGCATCTCTATTGACAACATTGATAGGAGCGGACACGGTAGGATCTCTTGGAATACCTTATTGAAACTCGAACTGGCACATGACTCGCTTGGGAAGATATGGATAAATTAGGCGTGACCCACAAGCCAACCATCAGGAGTAGAAGACTATGTCATCCAAGGGACACGTTTGATGGTGATCGTCATACGACGCGTAGCATATATCATCTGCTCTAATGCGATCAATAAACACACACGACGACTCAATCGCTTGATTCCCTCCGAGCGAGATGAAGGAGCAAGCACGTGGTCAAGCTCATTGTATTCATCCTTATATGATCAATCGAAGCGTGAAAAGTGAAAGAGTATCCATGCCTGAAAATAGTCAGATAAAATATTAGTAACAATGTATCACAAGTGCTATGAAATATTTGTAACAGTAAATGTACCAATATATTACCGTAAACAATGTGTTGCATGTTGTCATATGTATAGTCTTCCGAAAACAAACTTCACATAACTTCGAGTATAGGTAATCCAAACAAGCGGCCCTCTAGTTGTACTCATGAATCCAGTTGAAGTAAATGAATTATCTAACGTAAACGACTTCAACATCATAAGCACTTTTGTCTATAATTTGGGCGTTCCAACCAAATACATGAGGTATGACATGAATGCCCATGCTCTATGATGTAAAACCTCTGCATCATCACCATCAGTCTCCACTGTCGCAACTAGGTGGTATTTATATAGCTCATCCAAAAATACAAATATATCATGACACTTCTAGTGTCATTAATCTCCTTTTGGACATCACTTAAGTCAACTCCCAAGTATTGCACCATCATGTCCAGTGCATCAGGTATAGAGATTTTGGAACAGGTTAATAGTTTTCCTCTAATCGAAAGATGTAACAGGGATGACACATCATCAAGTGTGATGGACATCTCACCAATTAAAATATAAAAAGATAATGTCTCCGAGTATCATCTCTCCACAAAAGCTGACCACATATCATGGTTAATAACATTATAACAAGTTATGCATAAATCTTGTAACTTCGATTGTTGCATGACATCATGAAACCATTACTCTTTAGGATGTTGCAGCTTCACAATCTTCCTACAATGATTGATACATTTTAAAGTCTCACAATACTTTAAATATTATATCACATATGTTTAAAAGAATAAATACAAATTTATTTTACACCTTCATCTGACACGTGTTTAGTAGCATAATTTACAAAATAATTTAACCAGAGTAAATATCTTGGATCCTTAAAAATACCCGCAAAAATACATAAAATACATAATAAAGTAAGACATATATATATATATATATATATATATATATATATATATATATATATATAGGGGACGACTCAAGTGAGAACACTTGGTTATTATGAGAAATGAGAACAATGAATCACGACCATTAAATTTTGATTTTGTTGATTTTAATGGATTTGATTGGTTTCTCTTTCTATGTTGATTTAAAATAAATATTAAGGATCATAGAAAGAGAAACCAATCAAGTCCATTAAAATCAACAAAATCAAAATTTAATGGTCGTGATTCATTGTTCTCATTTCTCATAATAAGCAAGTGTTCTCACTTGAGTCGTCCCCTATATATATATATATATATATATATATATATATATATATATATATATATATATATATATATATATATATATATATATATATATATATATATATATATATATATATATATTGTAGACTTAAAATCTTAACTCATCATTAAAAATAACGCGGACAAAACATATTTGTCCCGCAAACCGAACTCAATTTATCAATATCATATTATGTATGTCATCTATAGATAGTTACTGAAAAAGACCACTTAATTTATTCACTAGATTGATATGGACAACTACAACCAGGGTTGCTCACCACATGGGGTAGGGGTACCAATATATTAGGATCCTAACATCACATGACTCTGTCTCACTCAACTACAAGAAAAATCCTAAATTAAGATACACATTAAGTGCCCATATTTTCTGTTCTTTTACAATCCATTTCTTGTGGGGCATGATCGCTGGATGAAGATATGATTGATACTAGCTAGGTTACAAATCCACCGAACCAAGTAACATTTTCAGCCCATAATTGTTTTTTTCTTTCTTGTCATGTTTTTTCGGATAGGGAAAATTCAACAATTAATTGTATGTAGTGCCTTGAGTATTTTGTTTCAAATAAATGTTTTGTTCTTATTTATTTCATGATGTAACAATAATATATCACCCATTTTAATCGGATAAGAACATCATTATGATGCTGTGGGATGAGAAATAGAACTGAAGTTGGTGAAGTTCAAAGTGAAGTGATGGAACAATATGTTAAAATTTTCAATTTTTCACCTTATGCGCTTTGACATTATTATTGAATGATATTAGACACATGGAGCTCACGTTGTTGGGGAAGAAACCATTTGAATAAGAAGAATTTAACCTCAAACCCTAGTTTCCAATTTTATAATTTTTTTTACTAACTTTTAGTATTTGTTTTTTAATTAGTCAACACAACACATTCTAAGCAAAACTAAATCATATGTAAGCATCGATCATACAATGCAATGTAACTAAAAAGTAGCCACCTAAGAGACCTAAATTAAATTTACAAAAATTGCAAAGACAATAAGAAGAAAAAAAAAACTAAATAAAAGTATCATATATTTAAGGCTAAAATTAATTAGTGGGCTATAAGAAAGCTTAATTTAGGTACATTAAGTCATTAACATGAAAACATATGATGCTGTTTCCTATCACAACATTAACAACATGACTTGTTGACTTTTTGCTAACAATTATATAATCACAGCAACGCTGATAGTACTGTAGTGAGTTTAATTTATTAGTGTGACTTGAAATCTAAATTAGAAATTTAGATGCATTTAATTTGATAATTTTGGTTATACTTTTGTGGATTTAGAAATTGGTAACCAAATTGGACAGAATAGATAATCACGAATAAGACAAAAACACAAGTTTTTTTTCAATAAGTCACGAGATTTTTTTATCTTAGAATACCAACTATCACAAAACCAAAATACTATTTTAATTTAAACTTTTTTTACTTAGTGTGTAATATAAAACTATTTGAATCATCAAACAATTTAATATAATATAAATAATTGTTTTGTAATATTCTATATCATTTATTACTATTTTGCAAATTAAACACACTATTAACAGTTCCTACTTTCAATACTCTAATCTCTTTGAATAATCAAATTCATTTCAATCTATTTCAAAAACTCAAATATAAAAGTCATCTCACATGAATACAATGTACAATTTTTTCCTTTTATATTTCATTAGACTCATATTGAATTTTGAACTGATTTAGACATTGGAGTGCTAACTTTACATATCCATCCTGCACCCCCGTATCGGTTATCAGCACTAGCGGTTCAAGATTCTTCATCACCAGCTTACAATTAATTCTTGATCAAAAATCTGATCTCTACCATAAGTAGAGGAAATAGAACCAATAACTCCATTAGTCATGTCAAGGAGACCCGTCTCATACTCTGATTCGATTCTCCACCAATTATCATTGATCGATGAGATCCACGATGCAGCGATATCTAGTATCGATCTGCCATCAGAGTGCCTTTTACTAACAGCAGATACTGGCGATCAGTGGAGTAGAGATCGATTGACGTTAGGATTTCTAAATCGCAAAAAAATCAACGGAATTCAAACATCGATCTGCCTCTAACTTTCACCACCGCTGATCGAAATTTAACATGATTCCTCGTGGATGATGGAAGCTCTTGCAATATCTTATACGTTGACACGCTAGAGCACTTAGGCATCCAGCAACCATATATGAATCCATATTGGTGGAGATACGTTGGACTTCAACAATTCAGTATCTCGCCCTTGTGAAATGATAGATCTGGAGTTGACGTTGGGAGAATGGGCGCGTGAGAGAAAGGAAAGGTAATCCTCGGCTTCCTTGTGATTTTGTGTAGAAGTGCCTTAGGAGGTATCCTGGGGAGATCCTTCTTGGAAATGCTAGATGTGGTAGCATCCCCGGTCCACCTAAAGGTATCATATCATGATTGAGAAGGAAAACTGACCATTATTAGAGCCAACCTGAAAAGCTCATCCTTTAGGAAATTCTCACGTCAACAACAGGAGTAGAAGAAAGCCCCATTGATGCCAATACGTTCGACCTGAACGCACACGGGGAAGGAGTTAGGCGAGTCCTGGTTGGTGAGTTTGATTCTATTCAAGCTTCATTTGGAGGTAAGATCTACCCTAATCAAATGTCTTCAGGCCAACGCAAACCTTTTCACTGTCTCACCACATGAGATGGCTGACATCGACCCCTGCGTGGCATGCCAGCAGTTGAACATGGACTCTAGTGCTCGTAACGTCTCTCAGGGGAGAAGTATACCTAATGGTTGTCCAAAGTCGTTATAATAAAGAAAGCCTCAAAAAATGGAGGATTTGGGTTGATTACACATATCTTGATAGAGCATGCCCGAAAGATTCTTACACGCTCTTAAACATTGACAAACTTCTAGATAATTGAGTCGGGTACAAGTTACTATCATTCATGAACGCCTACTCTGGGTATAATCATATACATATGTTCAGGCCCAAACATATAAAGACAACATTCATGACCAAGCATGGAAATTACCAATAGAACATCATGCCTTTCGGGTTGAAGAATATTGACGTGACATATTAGAGGATGATAAACAAGATCTTTCAATAAGAGATAGGGAAGACGCTTGAGGTATACATAGATGACATGATTGTAAAATTCAGTCGAGAAAAGCTCCACACTCAACACCTTCAGCGAGTATTCAAAAGGGTCTGGTAGTATCACATGAGACTCAATCCAAAGAAGTGTACCTTCGGTGTAAGAACCGAAAAGTTCTTAGGGTTTTACCTAACTAAGCGGATAATTGAAGAAAATCTCAACAAGTGCGAAAGAGTAATCCAAATGAGTGCTCCAACCTCAGAGAAGGAGGTTCAAAAGTTGAATGGTATGTTGACTTGTTTGAACAGTTTCATTTTAAAATCCACCCAACACACTTTGCCTTTCTACAATCTATTCAGGAAGAGGGAAAATTTTGGATGTACATGTGATTGCGAAGCGACATTTGAATCTTTGAAGAAAACCATGGCTACACCATCGATACTTATTTAGGCAATTCCTGGTGAAATTTTTTACCTTTACCTAGCAATTACGGAGGAGGCGGTGAGTGTCGTCCTGATTAGAGAGTTCAACTTTAACCAGAGCCATGTGTACTTCATATTGAAGGCCTTATTTAGGCATGACGCGATATCCTAATATTGAGAAAAGAATAACCTTGGAATTAGTGACATCATCACACAAGATCATGAGGTATTTCCTTGCGCGTTCCATAACCTTCTGGACGAATTTCCCCCCTGAAGCATGTGCTTTATCGACTAGACCTGGATAGGCATCTAACAAAATGGGCCATAGAATGTCAAAGTTTGAAGTATCTTTAGAAGCAAGGAAAGCATTAAAGACTCGGTTGTTCGTTGACTTCCTGGCTGAAATGACCCTCGTACCTCCAAAACTAGATTGCACTTGGGTAATATTCACACACGGATCATCTAACAGTTTAGGAAGTGGCACAAACATTATTTTAGAAAATAACTCTGGGATGACTCTGGATGGAGAAATGGGAGCAGAGCACATCAAAATGCAAGCAGGCTCCAAACTAGTCATCTCTCAAATAAGAGGGGAAGCCATGACTAAAGGCCCGCTATTACAACAGTATCTCAAGCTAGCCACAAAGAGGTTGGTGAGATTTAAGGCATTTAAAATTGTTCATGTTCCGCGAGAAGAAAATACTTGCGCCGACGTACTCAAGCTAGCCACCGAGAGAATCCTAGATATTAATCATTATTTGATTCAAGAAACCAAAAACACCAAGCATTGAATCTCTAGGGAAGATAGTGTCGACCGTAGACAACACTGCCTCACCTTCCTAGATGTCCCTAATTCAGAAGTATAGTGAGCTAGAGAGTATTTTTCCTGATTTGTCTTAGGCAGCCTTGGTAAAAAGAAAAGTTGGTGAGTACACTGCGGTTGAAGAGACTGTATAAAATATACTTATCTAAAAGTTTTCATCCATCTACAAATTCGAGGTAAGAGAGAATAATTCATATAAGGGTGGATAATAAAGGGATAGTGAGAGGTCCTTACCCTCCTTCCTTCTTCCTTCCTTTATCTGTGTTTGATGTTTGTGGAAAAAAAGGTTTGGGCAAAACCTTTGAGGCAATCAATGATAATATGTTCCTTTTTAATTATGATGTGATATGTTATTGTTATTATTGAGTTTTAATTTAGCTTTGACCAAGTATACTTGTGTGTTTATGATTTGATGCCTTTGATAAAGCAGAGTTGTTTGAGAATCAATAGTTGCGCCATAAGGTGAGAATATATGAAATTGTATAATTTGTAAACAGATTTGTCCTGTTGATGCCTTGGTGTTGATTGATAAATTGTGGTGGCACCGCCATAAGGCAAAAATGTGAAATTGAAATAGTTGTACCCTATTGGTTATGGCGACTTATCTATAAGTTGTAGATCTTTTCAATAGGGCGAAATCATAAAAAAGTCAAAAAGTAAGAAATAGTTGAAAATAAAAAATCGAGTCGGTGGTCGTGCGACGGAACCGCAAAGGCCAGGTGAACAGTGTCGTGCCAAAACGGAAGCGACAGGATATCATAGTCGCATCGAATGTCGGTGGTGGCGGAGCCACTAAAAATTGGGTTGTGCGGCGATCGTACGGATGGCGGTGGGCGGCAGCCGGTCGGCGATGACGATTTCGCAGTCCAGTTTTCGAGTAGTTTTGAGTTTCGTGACTTTTTGTTGCTCTTTTAATGTGTTTAGTGTTATATTTTTATTTGTTTATAGTCCCTTGACATATTTAGAGTTGAAGTTGAAAGTATATGACTCTATAGATTTGTTTTGAGTCATATTATTACTTGTTTAAAGTCGTCAAGTTGAAAGAGTTATAAATTGAGTTATTGAGTAGTTTAGAGTAAAGTTATTGGGTAGTTGGGAATAAAACTTGGGAACTCTGATGGGTTGTGAGTTGACCATAGGTTGTGGAATTATCTATTTAATTGTTGATGAGTAGTTGCTAATGAGTAATACGAATTGTAGAATATTATTGTTACCATGTTGGTGATTATATTTTTTGAGTAATAACATGTTTACCTTGTTGATAAGTAATATTTAGCATGTATAATAATTTTATTACCCTGTTGGTGGACTTACATAAGCAATAATATGTATTACTCTGTTGATGAGTATTGTTGAGCGTATATGTTAATAAATTACCCAGTTGATGAGTAATGTTGAATGAAAATATAAATATAAGCATGTTTTGAGCTGTTATTACATGTATATGTGTCATACCCCAAATTTGACCCACTAAGACTTGTCCCTCCTTATTTATTTGCATTGACACATCATTTAAAATACGTATGTATTAATATATATATATATATATATATATATATATATATATATATATATATATATATATGTATGTAGATACGTGTGATCAAGATTATAAAATGGATGTATACTTCAGTTCAATCTCTTAGGCTTAGCATCCAGAAGATGTGAGGTCATTAGGTTTTATTGATAAAATGGAGGTATGCATTAAGTAAAAGTGTGTATTTTATTAGGCTTATTATTCATAAAATATGAGGCCCCATTTCAAAGTTCAAAACTATTTTTAAACTTGGATTTTATAAACTTCCTTGATTTATTTACAATATTTTGGATTTTGTAATTATTTGTTTCTATTAAAAGTGTAATAGTTTACTCTTAAATTATTTATATTTTAATAAATAGAAAATATTTGTCTATGCTTCATACACTTTTAATTGGTTTTTTATTTTAAATAATTAATTTAGCACAATTGGTAAGGAAGGAAGACTTGCAAACAAAAGGGCATAGGTTCAAATCTCACTTGGTGCACTTTAGTTTTTTTTTTGGCTATTTTTTAATCCTTTTTGCACCTGGACACAAGTATGTTCAGGTTCGTAATCTTGGAGACCAAGATGCATTTTTGCGCTTTTGAATATGGGTTATTTCCTTTTACGAAATTTTAACCTAATTTTCATCTCTATAAAAAGGGATCTTGGCAACCCTAAAAAGGACCTTTTTTGCTTTCACGTACAAAATTCACACACACACACACACACAAAAATTACTTTTGAATATTATTTTCTACGCTTTTCAACATTTTTTCTACGCTTCTCTTCTCCCTCCAAGGGTTTGTCTTAGGGTTTGTCTTGAACAACGCTAATCTATCGTTGTCGATTAACTGAAAACGGCCGACAAACCCTTTCCCTTTTTCAAACTCAAATCTCTCAACTCAAAAACAAATTTTTGGCCAATGATTTGTATGAGGCCTCCCTTTACAAACTCTACGATATTTTTTTCTCAACTTTAAATCTTTCAAAGCTTTTTTGGCCAATGATTTAACATGAGGCCCTCCTTTAAAAAAAAAGTCTTGTTTTGGCCAATGATGATACATTGAGGCCCCTCTTATTTTTGCTACACTTTGGTTTACATGCCTTTTAGCCTTTGGTCATTGTTGTCTCGATCTGACAATGACCCTATCAAAATCTTTGGGTTTTACCCTTTTGGCCAATATGAGGCCAATATTAAAACCTTTCGTACAATATATAAAACCTCATTTTTAAAACCTAAAGACTAAATGGGCCCCCTTGAGTAAAAGGGAGGCAAAGGGTGCATAACACATTCCCTTTGTCTAATTTACCTACTTACACAAAATCTCAATTTTTCTTTAATTTGAAAGTTTTACCCTTTTTTCATTTAAATAAAGGGTGGCGGCTCTGTTTTTATTAAAAATTTTAAGCCGGTTGCCACAATATGTGTATGTGGTTGAGGTGAGTAGTTCAGATGAGAAAATACAGTGGTGGCCTGTTGAGTATCATATTGATGTTGTCTGTTGCATGTCATGCATCATATTAATTGGTGGTCTCAAATGTATTGGTTGGATTGTTAGTTCAGATGAGGAACCAGAGACGGGCCTCAAATTCATCGGTGGGATCGTTGGTTCAGATGAGAAACCAAAGACTGGATCAATCTGTAACACACCTCTGAAATTCGAAAACTTAGTACCACATGCATATTGAGTTAGGAGTGATGGGTTGAGTTACATTACATAAAGTTGTATATGTGATCGTTCTATGTCTGTGAACTATTTTATGTGATTGTTGAATATTGTTTTTAAAACTATCATGTTTGTTTACATACATCATTAACATTATGAATGTATTTATCACTCCATTTTGTTTTGTTATGTTGCTCGTTGTGATGATGATGCAGGTACCCAAGTAGAGGAGCAACATATGATGCTTGTTCGAAGGATTGGCATAAATGCCTACTTGTCTATTTTTATCGTTTTGAGCTTTAGTTTTCCATGGTGTCGCTCTGATAGTGTAACATCAGGACAAGTTTTAGTTATTTGATGTTTTCTGAGAATTGTTGATTTATTTGCCCGTGTTGAATTAAGTTATTTGTTTGATGAAGTATGAGATGTTTCATTTGAGATGATATGATTTAAATTTTTGCTGCTTTGTTATAAAGTTTTTAAGAAACATGTTTTTGTGAGAGATGTGACACCCCATTGTTGAAATAATCTATTATTGCATGATTTAACTTTAAAAAATGTGTGCTAGGGTTTTAAGGTGTTACAGAGAAATTCAGAGTCTTGGAGACATATTCAGAGAAATTCATCCTCATAATAAATAAGCTATTATTGAATTTTAAAAATTCATATATTATCATTTGTCAATTCAATTTGTAAATTAGAAGGTTTTTAATTTGTGACCAGAGTTCAAATTATTTTACGTCAAAGTATAAATTCTAGCTATTTTATAATTTTTTTAAAACTTTAATGGTATATACACTAAAGCAATTTGAATATACTATTGAAAAATAATATATAAACAAATCATTAATATATTTTTAACATATTTTTTATTATTTTTATAAGTCTCTTAATTTTTTTTGTTATTATGTTGTATTTAAGAAAAACCTTCAACCTTATTTCAAAAATATGTGCTTGACTTTTAAATATGCTGAGCCGGCTTCGATTATCCTTGTAGAACAAAGTCAAATAGTTCATTCCAGCCCTAAATTTATATTATGGTTAGTTTTTGATTTTATATCCTAGTTAGCTAATAACGTGTGCCCTATTTTTATTTATTTTAGTCAAAGTGCTTTCTATTTATTTATTTTTAGTCAAAGTGCTTTTTTATTTATTAATTATTATGTATATGATCCTATGACCAATTGAAGACACACACGCTCAAGAGAAAGAAAAGCTCCATTTACCAATCGTTAGTTGGCCCAGTGGTGATTGGCGCTGGACTTGGTAGGGAGAACCACGGTTCGATCCCCCGCAACTGCGATCGGGAGGGGGATGGAACCACTTGATGCCAGAACTCGCCCCCGAACCGGAATAAACCGGTGGTATAAAGCCAAAAAAAAAAAAGAAAAGCTCCATTTGTCAACAATCATGGAAAGAAGCTCCCTATGGTATTCTATTTCTTTACCTTCTTGTGGCTGTCAATGTCATTAATCATATTGTAATTTGTATTCATATAATATTTGTTCAACATTTTCTTAGATTTTTTTACTGCTATGCCACTTATTTGAAAATTATATACCAATATATCATAAGTTAGAAAAAAATTTCTAAAATGCCATTTTTTTTAGTTGGGGTTCGACCAATGCATGGACGATCCTGTACTGTCTTTTTTTATTTTGCTAGTTGACTGACCCTGAACTGAAACTTTTTTTTTGTTTTTTTTATTTTTTTTATATTTTTTGGCTTTATAACTCCGGTTTAGTTCGGATCGGGGGCGAGTTCTGGCATCAAGTGGTTCCATCTCCTTCCCGATCGCAGTTGCGGGGATCGAACAGTGGTTCTCCCTAATCAATTTCAATAAATGCTTCTCAAAATTGAATCCGATACTGAACCAATTAAATTAAATTTTGCAAAATAATAAATCCAATATTGAACCAATTAATTATTTTTTATCTATTAATTAACTATTTTAACTAAAGAACAATACATTTAAATATAGAAATCACGATACGAGCAAGCAATATATCTTAAGCTAAAAATTCATTTTGACGGTAAAAATTAAAATCAACTATATTTGAAAATCAACTAAATATTTCTAAATCAATTATGACTACTAAAAAGTGAACTCAAACACAATTTTAACCATAACCAATTTATCCAAATTCATTCTATTAAAAAACAAACACACAATTTTAACCAAAATCAATTTTATTAAAATTAATTATATTGAAATCAACTAAAATCACCACATAACCAAACGTATAAAATTGAGCTTAGCCAATAAAATTGATTCCTAAAAAAAAATACCAAACCAACATAGATGTGATTTCTATATTTAAATGTATTGTTTTCTAGTTAATACATAAACATTAATATTTAATTAGTAAACTATTTTAAAATGATTGATGTTTTAAGCAATAAATCAATATTAATGTTTATTATATATTAAGAAATTAATTATTGCATTATTTTACATAATTTAATTTAATTGATTCAAGTATCGGATTCAATTTTGAGAAGCATTTATTGAAATTGATTGGGGAGCATTATATTAAATTCAATTAATAATTTAATAATTAATTAATAAATCAAAAGTATTATTTAATTATTCCAAATAAAAAAATGAAAAAAAAAAGTTTCAGTTTAAGGTCGGCAAAGGGTTGACCGAACCCCAACTAGTAAAAAAAAACAATACAGGGTCGTCCATTTATTGGCCGAATCCCAACTAAAAAAGTGACAATTTAAAAACAAATTTCTAACTTGTGGCATATTGGTATATAATTTTCAAAAAAGTGGCATAGCAGTAAAAAAATCCATTTTCTTATGTAATGTGGTTTACAAAATGTTGTCAAAGGTTTAGCAAATTCAACACGTTATTGACAAATATGTTTTCTTTATTGAACAATCATGTTTTGTAGGTGGTTGTTTAATTTTTGATAATGGGAGTAAAATTTGAAATTATTCATCCTCACAAATATAAAATAGGAAGAAAGAGAGAAACAACTTTAAAGATAGATATCAATGAGATATATGATAGAGAAGACTAGAATTAGAGTTATACTTTGATGAATCACATGAGTTTTAGTAAAAAAGGGTCAATTGAATGATAAGTTGAGTCGCAACAATTAGCTACACAATTATTAGGAATAAGACAAATGTCTAGCAAAAGCAGATAATGTTTCTAATTGGTTTTTGATTAGTCTTATGAGGAAATTGGAATCGGGCCTTCAAACCTCTCTTTGAAAGGATTTATGGATTGAACTCTCCCTCTAATTGTTAGGTTCTTTAGGCTCTTATGTATTTCTAACCAGCAAGATTGGACTTTAGGTCAAGTTGGAGTATTAGTGGATGGTATTTTCACTTGAGATTTAAAGTGGGAAAAATCTATCTTTGTCTATCAAGAAACAATGTTCCATAATCTGCTTTTAGTCAGTCATGATGTGACATTCTCCTTAGAATTTGATAGGTGGTGATGGAGTCATTCAGAGGACAATGTTTTTCTTGTTGTCTCAACTTCCTCTAGTTTCCTTAAGAGTTCCAGGTTTAGTAATTCACCGGCAGATATAGAGAACCCAATTATTTCTCTTATTTGGAAAAGTTTGGTTCTCTCTAAAGTAGTTATCTTCTCGTGGAAACTTCCCTAGCATAGGGTCCTTACTAGAGATGATTTGTTTAGCCGTAGGGTGTAAGTGGGCCTTGAAGGTTTGATTTTTCCGTAGTGGGGGAGGGAGTCGGAGTCGGTTACCCATTTATTTATGTCTTGTGACAAACCGGGAAGATATAATCTAACCTATTGATCATTAAACATTTCGATATTACACTTGTTGAAGTATTATTTGAGCGTACCTCATGAAGAATTTGCTCTGTTACTCGTTGATACATGTTATCAACACTATCATTTGGACATGAGTGCTCAAAATAATTGTCATTTTTCTTTGATTAATTTAGTTCTTAAAGCCAATCATTTGATCCACTATCAAAAAATCAAGCTATCGTCCTCTAATGAGTTAGTTCATCTAATAAGCATCTGTGAAGATTATATAAGTTTATTATATGGTGAATAACTTAGATTATTTTACTCTCAACACTAAGAATTCAAATTTGAGACACAGTCAATAATATTACATAAATTACATTGGTACAATATAGTGCTTGACAAAACATTATGTGAATAAAGGACGTGAAAATAGCTTGTTGTAGTACAAATATCAAAATAGCTCATTCATTAACGATCGATTTAAGAAACAAACAACTAAAAGGAAGTAATATAAATTCTAAACATGTACATATTTTATTCATCATACTGCATAATATTAAACAAATTTATTGAATAAAAATTTGATAAATAATAAGAGAAGAAAAAAATTCACATAAAGAACATCTAAAGAAGAAGCTCAACTAAAAAACATAAAGCAAAAAGTGATTTCATTGTATAAAACTTCTCTAAAAATAATCAATAGTTGTATTTAAACTTGTTTATATCCTCTATTGAGTGGTATTTGTAAGCACTCTATCAATTATCTATTAATTTGATTGTATTTCCTCAAAAGAATAAGTTGTAGCCATATTCTTTGAGAAGATAAAGAGATCTAGTTGCATTCACTTCTTTGTGTATAAGAAATCTAAGATATAAGTTAGTTAGACTAGTAGATGTCTTAGTAGAATTCTTTGTGTATAAGAAATCTAAGATATAAGTTAGTTAGACTAGTAGATGTCTTAGTAGAATTGTAATCAGTTAGATTGTAGTTAAAATATCTTGAGTGTAAGGGGATTGAATGTAATTCCGAAATGTGGGGTGAATCAAGATAAATTTCTTGTGTCAATCTCATTTCCCTTTTTTTTTTACATCAAGCATATGTGTCTTATCTTAAACAAACAAGCATTTATTCACTAGGCAGAATAAACTTCTTCTCAAGAAAGTTGCTTCTTTAAATCACCCAACTCTGCAAGAGACATCCAATACAGAGCCATTGACACCGGACTCGTATCTAGTACTAAGTTAATCGCAAATTCCACCTCACACTCTGGCGGTAAATCACTGATGTCTTTAGGAAACACTTCTAGAAATCAGCAAACCATACGTAAATCACTAATCACTCCTTTTCCCTTAGAATACAATTAAGGTAACACCATAAACACTATCGCACCATCCTTCACACACTCATCTACTTGCTTAGCAGACACAAACAAGTCATTATCTTCCATGAACTCTAGAAACGACATTATCTTATCGAAACAGTTGATATGGACATGGTTGAACTCAAACCAGTTTATACTAAGGATAACATCTAGTTGATCCAACTTCTTACTCTAGCGGCAAGTCCCAAATATCCTCAGAAAAACATCAGAGAAACTAATACACCACTGACATATCTTTATCCGTAATATCGCTATCCACTCAGAGAGATACAAACCACATAAGTACCTGATCATCCCCTCTCAAGGACACTTCGATCTGATCGGCAGACATGAATCTTGAATCTATACTCTCTTAGGTTTTGGGAAACAACACCACCTTAACAACACTTGCATTCTTGTAATTAGCAACAATATGAACCAACGCTCCACGACTGAAAAATTTCAGAGAAGCAAAAGCTTCTCCCCACTTGTTTCAATCACACTCCTACAAACAAGTGGTTAGAAAAATAAATAAGCACCAACAATGCTTCACACACATGTCATGTACCAACAAACAAACAAAATTACATAAAACTGGCCGGATGGACCGACTTGCTCTGATACCACTAATGTAACACCATATTTCCCCAATGCACAATTATAATTATATCATAGATTTTTCGCAAAATTTTCACATATGATGTTACACATATCTAAACACACACAGACACACCTACTGATCATGTAACACTTAATTTAAATGAACATGCAACCCAATATTTTAATGCATACAATTGCACGTAGGATGTTTACACAACATCAATTCATCTAATATGTACTTGGGATTTTTACACGACATCCAACTCATCCGATGTCATGGAACTAGAATCATAATTAATACACACGCATACCAATTTAAATCCCATAATAAAACTTCACATTTTAATTAAAAGCATCGACTCGTAAATCTTCTCAAAATGTTTATCATACCAAAACATAAACATACGAGGGCATACATTGTCTCTCAGAAAACCTCAACATAAAACAAATAAATTTCTCCCCAGTGTTACATATTAGATCATAACCAAAAATAAAGCAACGAAACTAAAAGAAATAGCTCTAAGAGCTCGCTTCCACTCACAACAGTGTCTATACTATTGAGTATCTGCACGATGCCCATGTAAAGGCAACATTCAAACAAAAGGGGTGAGAAATTACATTCAATAATAACAGACATATACTGCAAGGTAAGATATCAACACATAGCATATTCTACACAATCTCAATCACAATATATTGGTTTCATTCTCACACCCAACACACCAATCAATCACAACTAAACAAATATAACAAAACATATATATATATATATATATATATATATATATATATATATATATATATATATATATATATATATATATATATATATATATATATATATATATATATAACCCGTTATGAAATGCAACTTTATGCATATTCATGTGATACCAACTCAACATTTGGTTCTCTCTTGAACCGAATCCCCTATTCTGAACCCCTGAGACCCCTCTTCTAAGCTCCAAGCCCCCTCTTTGAGCTTGGGACAAGCCACTAGTCCATTCTTCTGAACTAATGAACATGCCTCTTGACACAACTCAACATGAATGTATGAACATATTAACAAAATCAATGTGTAAAGACCCCTCTTCTGATCATAACATACATGCATTGACAAACTCTCGTAATCCTCTATTCTAGATTACATAAACAACTCAACACCATATTCAACATAAAACACAGCTTAAGCACATAAAATAAATCAGCTCAATGAACTATTAATTCACATATATGCAACTCACAACTAACTCAACAACACACAACACCACCTCAATTACACTCATCATGCACAATACATCAATTCATAATCTAACGCATAAAGATGTAAATCATAACATTCACCATCAACAACACATCAATGATAACATGTAATTATCATTAATTAATCATATTGTTACAACACATTCATGCCTATAATTCCATTATCACTTGATATTAAATCGTGTTAGCTTTCCAACATTTCAAACGGAAACTCATTTGGACTTATGGATCAAAATTTATGGCCAAAACGTTTTCGACCAAAAAACACGAACAGCGGCTCCCGCATTGAGCGCGCCCCCTGAGCTGAGTGCGGACGCAACAGTCAGAATGCATAATTTTCTGCATTTTTCATCACTGGAGGCCTTCCGGACCTTGGATTTCGATTCCGTAAAAACCCAAATGCTCAGAAATTTTCAACTTATACAATACCCTAATTATCTCAAGTTAATTCATAATTTTAACACAATTAAATCATCAATTCATAAATTTAAGGTTATGCATAAAACCTTCGAAATTGCAACAATGGTGGAAAATACATCAAGTATCCAAACAGAAAAATTAGTCATGAATAGTGTAAGAAATTCATCAATAGTTACAGAAAATTCTCATCACATCACATATAATCATAATTCATCCATATCATACAGCCTATTGGAGGTTAAAGACTCTTCTACCCTACCCCTCATGTATAATCCCTCATTGAAGGTTATTATCCCCCTTACCTTAGATTTCTCTTGCAAAATTCTTCCAAACTCTATCAATGGGTGCTCTTCCTATGCCTTCTTTTGCCCTAGTCTCCCTATTCTCTTTTCCAAGTTTTTCCATACAATGAAAATTGATTCTCTTTCCACTTCTCTCTTTTACTAATAAACCTATTTTCTCCTAATTAGGTTTTCCCTCTTCTACCCCCAATTTATTCTCGTACTTACTATCTTGCCCTTAATTTCTCTACACATTCTTATTGCTGTTATTTTATTTAAATAATAAAATCAAATCATTATTTTAACTAATAAAATAATTCTAATTTAATTCCTCTATCTCTAATTACTCTTTACACTCTACCATAAAGTCACACACCCTTCCTCTCACCCACATTTATATAATAATTAAATAAACACATGAAATTATAATGAAACTAAAATATAATAATTTACTAAAAATAGGGTGTTACAACTTTCGTCTCTCTTGGCTCTAGGATACGTATCAGACACTGCTGGAACACTCTATGAGGCAGCCTCTAGGGTATACATGTTGCATTTGGTATGATGTATTATCCTAGTGGATAAGTCTTATATATACATCAATGCCATATACATCTCCCTGTTTGTTGAGCTTAGGCATGTCAAAAATTTGTTGTATGAAATGTGCTCTTTAATTTTATCTTTGGTGACTTGGAGAAGAAGTTACAAGCTTCCAAAGTTGGGCATTTCATATAACAAATTTTCCCTTGAGGATGAATTTCCAAAAGATGCGAGAATTTTAAGTTATGAGGTCATGAAGTTGGTGTCTCAATTACCAACAATTAATGAAATTTACAAGGCAGTTTTGACCCTAAAAAGTTCTTGACTTTGAGGCCATTTTCAGTGATGATCCCTTATGAATTCAGAAAAACTCCATACATGAAAGTTGTAGAGGATGTTTTGGGCTTTCCAAAAAGTAAAAGAACTCATCCATAACATGTGTGAGCTAATATATTCGAAGAGATCAAGTGGGGCATCCATACTTGAATTATAGGCCATCTTCATGAATTGTTCTTGGATCCAAAAACTTTCAAACCTACCAAATCCTTCTTTTTCAGGTCACCTTGCTTGCAAATATCCCTCTAATCAGAAGATTACACAAGTTAATCAAGCATTGTCTAAGAGATTTGACCATTAACCAAACTTTCATGTCATTTTAAGCATAAAGTCATGACTTTCATTTTTGAAAAGGAGCTTTAATCACAAAAACTTTAACCTTGAGCCCATACCTTGTTGCTTCTGAACATAAAGCTCCACAAAAGCAACAAGAAACCTCCTAAGATTAGAGGAGCCACCCTAATATTCATGAATAAAGTTTGCTAAAGATCATGGAACCATAACTTTCAAGGTTTCTTCACCATGAGGCAAACCAAGTCAACTTGAAATTGGGACATGATTTTGGTCATATCCCCCCCCCCACAAACCATAAATTATGCCTATAAATAGAGGCCATTGCCTCTTGATCCAAACACATAACAAATCACAAGGTCATTCTCTCACTTAAAAGCTCCAAAATTCCACTTTGCATAAACTTGTGAATTTCAAGTTTTAACCAAGTTTCATGAAAACTCATCATTCAGACACCTTATATACACCATATAGAAGCTATCCAAACCATTACAATGCATCTATAACAGCCATACCATCATCCTTCATTTTCACTTTTAGTCATTTGTAACTTGGTTCGGGTAGAGAAATCCAAACACTCTCAAGGCAAGCAACCATTCCATTAGCTTCACCATGGTTCAAGGAAGGTGTGAGGATTATCAAATCATTTCTGGAAGTGCTCAAACTCCAGACTTGATTTTCACTTTAGAGGTAAGTTGCTCTGACTTCAAACTCCATGTTTACCATACCATTTTGAGTAATTCTCAATTCTATGTTGTTAAGCATCATGTGAGGATCAAAAGCCCTTAACTACCTTTCATTTATTCATCATGATCATCATTTAATTTTATTTTGAAATTCTAGGGTTCATAGTGTTTTTCTGCAAATTAATGAGTTACAATTATAATTAATTAATAATTGATACATGGCTGAATTCATGAGTAAAAATTGAGTAACTTTCATTTTAAAGTTTTGCAAATGGTTGAGAAATGAGGATTTTTCGAATTTGAGCTCCATGGTTAACTTGAGGTTGAAGATGAAGTGAAATTGTTTTTCTGAACTTGTTTAAAAATATAATTTTTGGTTTGTATTTAGTAATCACCACTGGCGCGTGGCCCAGTGGTTAAAATTTTGAATGGTGACTCATAGTTCATAGGTTCAAGCCTTCTTGGAAGCATCCCTATATTTTTACCACTATTTTTTCTTATTTTCTTTACAACTTTGATTAATTGTTTAAACTAGCAAATCAATTTATTTTTGCTTGGTTTTTTGTATACACCCTCTTTATGTTATATATTTTTAGACTATATTTTAAAATTCCAAAAATTTATTTATTTAATCATTTTTTAATCAAGTCCAAAACTATTACTTCTTTATCTTTTAAAAGGTATTTTTCCAAATATTTTTCAATTGATCTTTCACCAAATGAATTGTTTGACCTTATGTGATTCCCTTAGGGTTAAGACAAGCTTATTTTGAAGATATTAACATGATGCCAATTAATTTCCACCTAGGGCTTAGCTTGTTTCTAAGTGAATAAACTTTGTGTACATGCCTAAAACCTTAATATTTGATCCTTGATCTTTACCCTTGATCTATGATGCAACACCTTGTCAATACTAATTTGTTCATCAATGCCATGATTATACTTTAATCTCCATAATATCTATACTTTGATAAAATCAATCAAACCTTTATACTTGACAATCCATTGATACTCTGTCTATCTTTTGTTAATTAATCACACTTTATTTATTTACTTGTGTATATATTTAAATGATCCACATACTTGTATCATATACTCTTGTTATATAATTTTTCCTTGATATTATTGTTGACTAACCACACATGCATAAGATATTTGTCTATACTCATCCATTTGATCATTACATCATACTCATACATACATGATATGATAATGAGGTATGTTCTCCTTCATTATATAACCTCTGTACTTGAGTTGTTTACATTGATATCTTTGCTCCCACTTAACTCACTTTGTTTGTATCCATGATACACATAATATGTCTCACCCACCACTTGAGATGCTTATCTTTCATGATTGCTTGAGATGTAAAACTTCCCATTGTAGCTAAAAATCCAAAGGATTGAGATAGTTTTGACTAAAATTATCAAGGTACTCACCCTTTTTTCCTTCTCTTTTACTTTGTATTTTGTATTGTTAAAGCTTATCACTTTCTCCCTTTGTTTTTAAAACCTGGTTTTTGATTGTTAGAGTTCAACCATTTTTAAAATCAACCATGTTTTGTATTGGAAAAACTTAGCATGTCACTTTTGCCTTGTATTGTTAAAGCTTGGCTCCTTTTAAAAACTTGTTGTGTATTGTTAAAGATCAGCATTTTAAAAACCTGAGGTGTATTGTTAAAGCTCAACACTCAAAAAATACTTTTTCCACTTTGCCTCTTGCTATTTTCCTTTTAAGGGGAACTACAAATGCTTTGACTTCCCTATTGCACTTAAGGAGTATGTAGGCACAAGATGCAATGTCTTGCCGAGCACAATAAAATTCTTTTCTCACCATACCACTCTATTTTACAAAATAAAAATAACAACAATAAAACAATAATATATATTTTCAAAGAAGTTCCTGTAGAGTACTACATATGTGAGGAGTGTTAATACCTTCCCCTTACATAACCAACCCCTAAACCTAAGATCTTTGTTTATTTTATTAGTTTTTATTTAAAAACTTCTTTGGGTTTTACTTCGTTCTTTTCCCATTTCCTTTGGAAACAATAAAGCGCGGTGACGACTTTCACTAAAATACGAGTTGGGTAAATCCAATGGCCTCAATCTCAATTTTTCACCGCTACAGATATACAGGCATTTCCAATCCATTTGTGACAGGCATGCTTGTGTTCCTACCACTAGCTCCCCACAGGCCACCAGATGAAGGGTTAGACATTCACATCTACGAGGTCTTTGGAAGTACAGGCGAAGGATCGATGTGTTGATCGTAATGTCATTTTGACACCCTACGTGGAGCATAGAGTGCACTGGGACTTTGATTGTACTGCCATGTTTTTAGGCTATCTACGATGGAATAATTTAGTGGCTAGATATTTACGTGAGAGGTGTCTGCGCCAGTTTGGGTATATTCCGGGCATCCCTCGACTAGTCTTTGTCGTTCCATCTGAGGGCATTGATAGATGGTTTATGTCCAACATTGTCAGCAATGCAATTGCTATTAGAGATAATATAGTGGAGGTGTTATTCCTTATGTAGTGTGGGGATGGTTACAAAGAGTGGTATGTTACATTATCACACCACGCATCATCCCAGTTACTCAGTTTGCTTATGATGTTGGACCTTCCCATGATGGAGGACCTTTAGATGACGTGTCATTGCCTCCACATGGTATGACAGACCAGTAGTGACTGCTAAGGATCACACTTCTTTCAGATATATTTATGGGTTTGGCAAACCCATATGGTGAGATGTATACTTTGGCATCGCAAATAGAACATATTGCTCGTGGTGGACCTATGTAAATTTTATTAGTTTTTTCATTATTTATTGTCACTGACATTATTTTGGATTTCTACTAAATTATTTGTATATTGTTGGCACTTTAGTTTAACATTTCATTAAATGAAAATTAGCATTACATTACTGTGGGATGAACATAACTTAACATGGAAATAACATGAACAAAACTTAAACATTTCTAGATGATTGAAGACATTTCAACATATTGATAATATCATCTACAACTTTGGCGATTATCGCATTCACCTTGATCGAATACTTTGTTTCGTATTGGTGATATGTGCTCCACATGTCTTTTAAAATTTCACCTGTCTTCAATCAGTTCAAACTTATTGAACCTAATCTTTCCTTCAATATCGATCGATGGCGAATGTTACTTGATCTTGACCACTTTTCTGTTGTCGGTATGATGCACAAGATTATTCAATTTGAATTTTAGAATAGCAAGATGGGTGTCCTCTGTGAGCCTAAAATCAATAGGAGATTTCACGCAGTTGAAGTACACAAACGCGAAATATTAATATTGAGACATTCTGAGATATTTTTTTAACAACAAATCATGCATATTTATTCAAGTTTGGAATCAATATGGAACACACAAAATTGTAGGTGCAATCACAAACATATAAAAGTGTCGGAAAAATCTTAACGGTTGATAATCAACACTACCAGATTTTTAATATTATGGAAAAAAAATCGATAATCATAGGAGGTTTTTAAAAAACCAATAGTCTAAGAAGTTTTATTTTGAAAAAAATCGATAAAAATATACCAATAAAAAAATTCAATTATCACTAATACTTTTGAAATACACCAGCAAAATTTGACACACATCAAATTTAAAAAAAAAAAACGATAAAAATACATATCAGAATTTTTATTTAGCTACCCAAATTTTCATGTGTCTGTCAATTTTTGTTTGTCTATCAAACTTTTTAAAAGAGATACTATTAGTATTATGGAAAAAGGGATGTGCCAAGTCAAATTGGATGGGTGAGAGGTAAAATTCTCCGTCATCTTTCACCACATCACAACAACTTTGTTGTCATGAATGGCTCTTTTTTTTAAAGATCAACTGGATAAAAAAAAATGTTAAAAAAAAGTTGTATATTATGTAATAAACAAAAATATGAAATATATCTATAGATTGAACGCGGTCAAAAAAAAGCTTTATGGATAGAAATAGAATAATAACAAACGTGTTACTACTTTTTACTATTTGTTCTGTTCCCACCTTAATATCTAACCAATTGACCTAAAATCATCTTTCTATGATTTTAAACACCGCGTTACAACCTAATCCCACCGACACATCTAACAGTACCAAACCATAGCCAGAAGACACATTGTGGGACAACACTATGCTATTATGATTTTATTTTATTCTAAAAAAACTAGTATAGAATAAAATAATACAACTATCGAATATGCCATGTTCCTTCCTGATGAGATCCAAAACTAGAAGCATCACGTTGGTGCTTAATAATCATGAGAGAGAGATCCACCATGTTTGGCTATGTTGTCCACTATACACCTTTACATAAAAAGATTAAACAAAGTCAATGGTTATTTTGACTATGGAAAATTAATGTGTACATCAAAATGTTTTTCCACTTAGAGTTAAATAACAAAACTTGGTTTATTTAGATTGGTCCTCTCTAAAATTTCAATTAGAAGTCTTAGTGACTTTATATACTCGAAAAGGATTTGAGTTCATACAAGATTTTTTTTTCAGCTACCCTTTAAATACGGCTTCAATGATGGCATAATTGTTTGCTTCAATTTGTCACCAAATGGCTTACTATGAGGCGACGTGGCTTGACTTTTATGGTTATATTTATTGTCAGGTTATGTAAGTATGTTTCATTTCCTTGTTTCTTTTATAAATAATAAATAAATCTATTTAATACTCTCTCCGTTCCTATAGGTGTCGTTTTAGAAGAATTTTTTTGTTCTTATTTAAGTTCGTTTTATAGTTTAATGTTATAATTTGTCATTTATATCCTTATTTTCTCAATAACTCCACCTCAAATTTTTCAATTAGTTATTGGAAAAAGAGAGTTTATGATTGAATTTATTTGGAAAGGGAAAAATAAATAAGGGTATAATAGAAAAAGTAACTCAAATAATCCACTATCTTGGTTGAAGAGCTTTTTGCTAAAACGACACTTAAAAAGGAACGGAGGGAATATAAATCTAAAGAAGTCATGATGGCAACCCTAGCCACATGTCATCTTGGTAACAATTCTCACCGCATGTCATTTGATAATAATTCTAAAAACAAACTCTAATTATACACACTCTATATTAAAATAAATAATAGTTAATTATAATAATAATAAAACTAAACCATTACTATTATTATTATTAATAATAATAATATAATATCTAACTAATAATAATATTAAAATAATAACAATAATAATAATAATAACAAAAATAGTAATATAATAACCAACTACCACAATTATAAATAATAATAATAATAATAATAATAATAATAATAATAATATTTTCATCTAACACTATTATATCTTATTATCTTAATTATCATTTTTTATACAAAAAATAATTAATTATCAAATAGTAATAATTATAATACAAATTTTTTTAATTAGCACTATTATATTCAACTAACATTATTATATATTATAATCCTAATTCTCATTTAATTATTTTTTTAATTATTCTATTAATACTAACAATAATATAATACCTAACTAATAATAATATTAAAATAATAACAATCTACTTAATATAAATCCAAAAAAGTCATGATGATAACCCTAGCCACATGTCATCTTGGTAACAATTCTCGCCACATGTCATTTGATAATAATTCTAAATACAAACTCTAATTATGCACACTCTATATTAAAATAAATAATAGTTAATTATAATAATAATATAATAATAAAACTAAACCATTACTATTATTATTAATAATAATAATATAATATCTAACTAATAATAATATTAAAATAATAACAATAAAAATAATAACAAAAATAGTAATATAATAACCAACTACCACAATTATCAATAATAATAATATATTCATCTAACACTATTATATCTTATTATCTTAATTATCATTTTTTATACAAAAAGATAATTAATTATCAAATAGTAATAATTATAATACAATTTTTTTTAATTAGCACTATTATATTCAACTAACATTATTATATATTATAATCCTAATTCTCATTTAATTATTTTTTTAATTATTCTATTAATACTAACAATAATATAATATCTAACTAATAATAATATTAAAATAATAACAATAATAATAATATTAACAAAAATAGTAATATAATAATCAACTATCACAATTATAAATAATAATAATAATATATTCATCAAACACTATTATATCTTATTATCCTAATTCTCATTTTTTGTATACAAAAAAAAAAATTGAATTATCAAATTATAATACAAATTTTTTTAATTAGCACTATTATATTCAACTAACATTAATTATTATATCTTATAATCCTAATTCTCATTTAATAATTTTTTTAATTATTCTCTTTTAGTTATTTTGTTTAATATTAAAATTATAATACAAACTCTATATTAAAATAAATAATATATAATTATAATAATAATATAAAAATAAAACTAAACCATCACTATTAATATTAATAATAAAAATAATATAATATCTAACTAATAATAATATTAAAATAATAACAATAATAATAATAACAATAATAACAAAAATAGTAATATAATAACCAACTACCACAATTATAAAAATAATAATAATAATAATAATAATAATAATAATAATAATAATAATAATAATAATAATAATAATTTATTCATCTAACACTATTATATCTTACTATCCTAATTCTCATTTTTGTATTAAAAAAAATTAATTATCAAATAATAATAATTATAAGAAAAAAAAAATTAATTAGAACTATTATATTCAACTAACATTATTATATCTTATAATCCTAATTCTCATTTAATAATATTTTTTTTAGTTATTCTCTTTTAGTTATTCTGTTTAATATTAAAATTATAACTTTTTTATATAAACTTTGAATTACTTAGTTTTTCTAAATAATAAATAAAAATCACAAATATAAAAATTATTTTATTATTTTTTTCAAATTAAATTTTTTATTAAAATTGATATAATTATAATATCTTAAAATTAATAGAATATATAACTTATATGATATATAATAATGATGATAATACTATTAATATTCCTATTCCAATTATAAATTTAAAAAATAAAACTCATAAACTCTTTCATTTTTTTTATTTTAAATCAAAAAATAAAAAATGTTTAATAAATTATATATATATATATATATATATATATATATATATATATATATATATTAAAATATTATTACTCTCATTACTCAACAAGAGATTTTAATACACGCAAATTTATTTTTACTTTTAATAATTAATTATTTTTTATTGTTAATTATTGAGTAGAATTTTTTTATTCATTATTATTATTATTATTATTATTTTCTTTACTTCATGTAAGTTATAAAATTAAAAGGTTATTAAACTATTAACTTCATTAATGTTATATAATAAAATAAGTTTTAAGAAAATCTTTAATATTTCATAAATATAATGTTATAGTTTAGTATTAAATTTCTTTTAAATGTAACTCCCAAATAATTTTTTTCATAAAAACGGTTAACTGTGTCATTAATTTTTTATAAGTTATATCACAATTAATATATTTATGGTATAATTTACTCTACATTATATTGAAATATTTAATTATGACCATTACTATTTGATTCATATTGATATTATTTATGTTAGAAATTACTCTACATTATCAATGTTATTTTAATTCATATTTATGGTTGAACCCTTATTGATTTTATAATAATATTTAATAGGGATAGAGTGACTCACAAACTTTTATCCGTTTATAGGTTTATTTTGTCTCACTAAAACTCTATTTATCCTTATGTTTTATTTTTATTTTCATCATCTTCTATTTTTCTTTAGGTTTTCTTTTTTTATTTTCATGATCTTCCATTATGTGCAGGTTTTTAAGATATTCGATAATTTTATTGAAAAATTGATCATAATCTTTCATTTTATAAAATATTATATGCAGGTATTGAAGATATATTTGAGATTCTTATCGAAAGATGGATTCTTATGTGGTAATTTTCTTATATCCTATATTTATTATTCATCTTCTTACAACTTACATCATAATTTTGAATTACTCTTTTGAAATGGATTGCATTGTAGAAAATAATTTGACAATTCAAATATTATATATGAAAAACAATATTATATACTTTTTCAACAAGGTATGAGATTTTTATAGTTTACCTTTATATGAATTTTAATGTATAAGTTATAAAACTAATAGTTAAATAGTTTTCTTATCTCTAAGAATTTATCATATATGTTGTTTAAGGTAACATTAATAAATAATGCATGTTGAAAATATGTTTGAAGAACTCTGATTTAGTAGGAGTTAGACATAAAATATGTTGAAAAGTAATAAGTCTTTGAAGTATTATGTTTTAGAATTAGAAGTTGAATGTAGGTCTAATGGTTAATTTGTTGTTTGTCTTAGTAAAATATTTAATGTTATTGTAGGTTATCTTCGCGTGTTAAAAATGTGTTTGAAGAATTCTGATTTAGCAGGAGTGGAGGTTTACATTTGATTTCAATTTTACATGTAAATTAGCTACAAACTATTTTTAGATTTCCTTTGCCTCATGTTCTACTAGGTTTTTGTTATTAATGATATTATAATGATTTATTTTTCATTTAAATATTTAATCTATTTTTGTTATTATATAAGTTTGTATGTTTGTAACTATATTTTAATTTTTATATTTTGTACGTATTTTATATTAATAATAGTTTCATTTATATAACTTTTGTTATTGTAGTATAGGTATTTCTATTATATATATTTATTTTATCTTAATAGTTATATAACTATTTAAATTAGAGTAATAATTAATAAAAATGTATTTTTTTATAGTTTACTATTATTTGGATACAATTAATTTAATTATCTAATTTTTAAAATAAATGTGTGTCATTATTAAAAAAAAAATTAAATCTTATTTTTGATAACTAAGTTATAACTTTATTATGTTTAATTTTTAAGTAGATTAAAATTCATCAATTTTTTCTTATCAAATAAATTTCGCAACAAATTGCACTTATATCTTATCAGAGAAAAAAATATAAAATAAAAAGCATCAATTATTTTGTTAGTAATCTAAACTTTATACAATGATGTGCATAAAATGATATCCTCTATCTTTCTTCAAATTAATGATATGATAAAATAAATAGAATTTATAAAACAAATCAAAACAAAAATACTTTTTAATGAATTATTTATTATTTATTAGGATGAAAATAAAAGTTATGTCAAATTAATTTTAATATTATATTAGTAAAATGGCAATATACTCTAAAAGAATTGTAAGTTTTGAATTTATTACTTAATTATTTTGTATAAATAAAATATCCAAAAAAAGAGTAATATTCTATAATAAAAAAAGTTTTTAAAAAAAGGAGGTTAAAGATTGATGTGATGGAAAGAAAATCTTCTGAAAAAATAATACAAAATTGTAATAAATAAAAATATAATTAAATCTCTTTATAATTAAAACTTTGCATTAATACAATCAGTGAGTGACTTAAAGAATATAAAAAGTGGTAGAAATAACCGTTGATAAAAAGTGTAAATAAACTTATTTATTAATTAAAACTTATCATTAACATAATGAGTAAATGATTCTCACATATAAATTAAAGGTCTAAATTATACGACTTCTTATGAATAAAGGTCTAGAGAATTTGTCTATGTAAATAGATATAATATAAATATATGTAATTCAATCTCACATATAATATAATTGATTAAAATGTATTTTTTTTTTAAATTATTGTCTTTCACATTAAAAAATTAATAGTATAATTGCAAACATAATCTAAAGGCTTACAAAATAATTTTATATGCAAATAAAAAGTTAAATATTAACTACTATATAAGTATAATTTTATTTCTAATATATCTGTGCGTAGCACGGGTGAGCGATCCAGTAGATACAAATACTAACCTGGTTAACTAAATGTTTTTATTCTAATTTCGAATAAGAGACTTTAATTGTATTGTATGAGTGATTCTTGTTATGTTTATCATTATTTTGTCTATATATTTAAAAATATATATAAGAATGAACAACAATCTTATAAAATTATTGAAGCATGGGGGATAAAACCAATGTAGTGCATGAGTATGAATACTTAACACCACTAACTAACTTGTAATTATGTTAAATAGTTAGTTAGAATGTAATAAAGTGTAAAATTTAACGTGTAAATTACCCTCACATGTATAAATCTTACTATGTACTCGTGTGATTTCTAACGAGGATTTTACTTCATCATGTTCATTTCTATTATCTCAATATGGTATCAGCCCTCTTAATGAATACTATTTCTTACTCATACTTCATCTTCCATTTGAAGTTTTCTTATCTACTCATTTTATGATTAATTTTCTGTATTTGATCTTGTTGTAATTAGTTTTTATCTTCTACAATTGATTATGTTGTGAGTTTTCTCCATCTTTGATATTGTTTTGATCAGTTTCCTAAATCTGATCGTGTTTTTGCATCTGATTATGTTTTTTCTTCATTTCCATCATCGATCCATCATGCCTCCGCATCTCGCATCTAGTCATTAACTCGATCTTGATTCAATATACTACATTCATCTTAGTGAAGGTCCAAATTCTATAACCGTTACTCCAAAGCTTGATGGTTCCAATTATTTGTCATGGAGCAGATCCATGAAGCATGCTTTAGGAGCCAAGAACAAGGTGAAGTTTGTTGGTGGATCCATATAAGTTCTTGATGAAGATGATCTCATACACGCCCAATGGGAACATTGAAATCATCTTATACATTCTTGGATTATCAACTCAGTTAGCGAATAAATTTCCCCAACTATTCTTTATCATGAACATGAAATAGATGTTTGGAATGATTTATATGAACGGTTTTCCAAAGTTGATCGTGTTCGAATCTTAACTTTGTGTTCAACCATCAATAACCTAAAACAAAACTCCATAAATGTTATTGATTACTCTCTTGAGATAAATAGATTATGGGAGGAACTTAATTCTCATCGACCATTACCTATTTGAACTTGTACTCATTGTTGTCGTTGTAACGCTGTTATAAAGGCTCAAGAAAACAGACTTTAGGAACAAGATAATCAATTTCCTACTGGTTTGAATGATACTTTTTCTGTTATTAGGAATCAAGTTTTACTCATGGACCCTCTACCATCCATTAATCATATATACTCTCTTTTACTCAAGAAGATAGTCGCCATAAAACCCTTACTACTATTGAAGACACTGTTATTTTGGTGAATGTTGCACACAAACCTGAATTCAAGCATAAAGGTGGTTCATACAACCCCAAAAATGCTCCAGGGGTATGCATATTTTGCGATAGAACTGGCCACACGATTGATTTTTAATATAAGAAACATGGCCATCCTAATTTCAACAAAAACAAATCCTCTATCAATGCAAGTCAAGTTGGGATCAACATTTATGCTCAACCAACTAATGGATCTCATGATGCTTCGTCTACAAGTAACCAGATGCCTCTATCATAATCCCAGTATGAACAACTTATCAACTTGCTTCAACAATCAAATATGCCACCATCTACTTCAACTTCAACCACCAATCAGATTTCCACTAGTCATGTGAATCAATCTTTAGGTATTGTATGTAATACCACTTCCCATATCATTATGTCTTCTCGCACATGGATGTATACTCCCATCTAGATTTCTTCCATTCATAATACAAGATTATACCTATTAAAATTACTCTACTTAATGGCACCTGCATAATGGTTCAATTTTTTGGGAACATTACTTTTTCATCAAGTTTTTATCTTAACCATGTTTTATTTGCACCGAATTTTCACTTAAATCTCATTTCCATTTCTAAACTTTCCCAACATTTGAAATGTTCTGCCACATTCTCTGTTGATAATTGTATCTTGCAGGAAATGGATACCAAGAGGATGATTGGTTTAGGTAGTAAAGAGAATGGCTTGTATAAAATGCAAATAAAGGATACTCATTATGCTAAGCAATCCCCTAGTCACCATCTCAACTTTCCTAAACAAACTAATACATGTCATATAACCAGTCCCTCTTATCAAAATATTGTAATTCCTAAATCTGCCTTATGGAACTTTAGGTTAAGTCATGTGTCATCTAAGAGAATTAAACAAATGTCCAAAATGTATTCCTCTTTTGCATTTGATAATAAAGCTACTTGTGATATTTGTCAATTGTCAAAACAAAGAAAGTTACCTTATCTTTCTAGTAATTCTATTGCTTCTCATAATTTTGAACTTCTACACTTTGATATTTGGGGACTCTTAGCCATTCCATCCATATACAATCACAAATATTTTCTGACAATCCTTAATGACCACACGATTTGTATGGATTATTCTTTTGAAATCTAAGTCTAAAGCATTTGTACAAGTTCAAAATTTTATCACTATGGTCATTAACCAGTTTCACATTACACCTAAGACTGTAAAGTCAGACAATGAGCCCGAATTCATGTTGCATCAGTTTTATGCATCCAAAGGCATTCTACACCAAAGGTCGTGTGTTGAAAACCCTCAACAAAATGGCAGAGTTGAAAGGAAACATCAGAGATTGTTGAATGTAGGAAGAGCCATTTTGTACCAATCCAACCTCCCTAAGACATATTGGTCTTTTGCCATTCAATTTGCAACCTTCGTCATCAATAGGGTTCCATCACTAATTCTCAATAACAAATCACCTTACAAAATTTTACACAACAAACTTATTTATCTTGAGGCTTCCAAGGTATTTGGCTGTCTATGTTATGCTTCCACTCTTCAAGCTCATAGAACCAAGTTAGATCCTAAAGTAAGGAAGTCCATATTCATAGGATACAAAGCTGGTATGAAAGGTTACATCATGCTTGATTTTCATACCAATGAAGTGTTTGTATCTATAAATGTTATATTCCATGAGCACATTCTACCTTACCAACCAAATGACCAATCCTCATACTCATCACAGTCTTAATTTTTATCCACAAATGACAATTCTAACCATATGCAATAAACTGAACATGTTATACCATACCAACATATCAAATACATACACCTGACCCTATTCATAGCACATCTCCAGCTTAACTCACTTCAAACACTACTCCATATATTAAACCTGATCTCCAGCATGCCACCATTACACTTGACTATTCCATGAACCATCCAACCTCACCAACCAGATCCTCTTCGAGGGTGAGCCATCATCCATCTTATTTGCAAGACTACATTTGCAATTATCTTGCTGCATCAAATTCATCTTCCTCATGTACTTATTATCCTTTGTCAAATTTCATTTCACATTACAATCTTTCTCCTACAAAGTCACATTATTCTTTGTCATTAGTGTCTCATACTGAACCTAAGACCTATGGTGAAGCCTCTAAGCATGAATGTTGGAAGCAAGCCATGCAGCTTGAACTTCTAGCACTTGGAAAATTTTAGGCTTACCTCCTGGTTTTACACTAATTAGTTATCGATGGGTCTACAAGATCAAATACCTTGCTAGTGGTTCAATTAACAAATTCAAGGCATGATTAGTATCCAAGAGATATAACCACAAAGAATAATTTATTATTTTGAAACTTATTCACCAGTTTCTAAACTCACAATTGTCTGAACTATCATAGCATTGGCTTCATGCAAGAAATGGTAATTACATCAACTCGATGTATATAATGAATATTTGCACGGTGACATTCAATAAGATGCGTACATGATTATTCCCCCAGGTGTGACTTTTACTAAGCCTAACCAAATGTGTAAGCTTGTTAAATCCCTCTATCAGATTAAACAAGCTAGCAAGAGATGGTATGAAAGGCTCACATCTTTCCTCATTGCACATCACTATAAACAAGCTACCTCTGATCATTATGTATTTGTGAAAACCAAAACATCATCCATCACAATTTTGTTAGTGTATGATGATGATGTTATTCAAGTAGGGAATGATTTGAATAAATTTAATTCAATCAAATTGTCTTGGAATAATACATTCAAAATCAATGAACTAGGTAAGCTGAAGTATTTTCTAGGCATTGAAGTGGCCCAAGGTATACTCTTAATTCTAACAAAGTATTGTCTTGATTTACTAGATGACTCAGGATTTATTGCATCCAACCCAATCTCTACACCATCTGATCCTGCCATAAAGTTACATCAAGATTACAATACTCCTTATCATGATATACCCTGAATGCAACTAGACTTGACATAACTTTCTACACACAACAATTGAGTCAGTTCTTGTTAGCTCCTACAACAAATCACTTTAATTCTTCTTGTAGAGTTCTTGCCTCAAATTTTGCTTTTTCATGAACGAACTAAACACTTGGAAATCGAATGTTACATTGTAAAGGAGAAAAAAAAAAGCAAAGGAGTTATGAAACTACTTCTAATCAAATCAAAAGATCAACTTGCTAATTTTTTCACATAGGAATTGCATCCTCAACCATTCAATGAATTGTTATCCAAGTTGAAGATGATAGATATCTACCAACCTTGTGGAGAGATAATGAAGCATGACAATAAAAACAATGTAGCACATGAGGATGAATACTTAACATCACTAACTAACTTGTAATTTTGTTAAATAGTTAGTTAGAATGTAATTATATATATATATATATATATATATATATATATATATATATATATATATATATATATATATATATATATATATATATATTATCACCATGTACTCATGTGATTTCTAATGAGAATTTTACTTCATCATGTTCATTTTTATTCTCTCAATAATTAAATGAAATGCTGATAATATAATAATAGAAAAAATATTTTAATAATTAAATTGTTGGAAAAAAAATCATGCCTTGTCTTTTTTCAAATAGTTAAATAATGATTGAACTTTAATTAGCTCTTAAAATCAAATTACTTCAAATAGATTTGAGGAGAGTTAGAACTTTCACTTTCTTTCTTAATTTTTGGATTGAGATAATTTATTTGAGATTGAATAAGGGATGATCCATGACAAAATAGCCTATGACATAATCAAGTTAAATGCGGGAAGGGGTTTAGACACTTGAAGTGAGCTAGATCCCCGAAATGGGTCAGGACATCTGAAGGGATGTGGTTGCATGAAGGTATGACAAGCCGCCCAATAAGGCTTGGATCCACCATCCATAATCTGTCTCACACATCACACATGGAATAATGGTGGGATAATGTAAATGAAGGAGGAAAACTGTCCCCCCACGATTTGGGGAAACAATTCTTCTTTGCCCCATGTTCCTGTTGATGGAACTATGGAAACTTCTCATAGCTATGCCCATGTGATCTCTATAAATATCCTAGTCTCTAGGGCCAGAGGAGGAGACAAACATTTTTGGCAAAAAACACATGATCTCTCACAATCATCACGTGAGCAGGTTCTCTTTATCTCATTATTATAATTTTAGCAAGTGCAATTGGCGCCCACTGTAGAGTTTAGGTAAAACTAACATAGGCCACTCCTATATTCACTTCAAAAATTGTCTCGATTGCCACCCTTAAGATGGTACAAACAGAATATGCCACATCAATTAATAGCAGTTCACACAATGATCACCGGGCCATAGTAGAAATGCAAAATGCTATGGAAGAGTTGTGTTACCATAATCAAGCTTGGAAGGATGAGTTATCAACCCCCTCACTGACAACGTTTGATGGAAGGAGCGATCCTCAAGAACATGTCGCCTACATCAACACCTAGATGGCTATCATCGATGTTAGTGACTCCTTGAAGTGCAGGCTACCGCGCTGCGATGATCCATGAAATTATCACATTTGTTGGTCATTAGTTACCAAGACCCGGTGAAGAAAGTAATCCACTAGATTTTTGCAAGCATCGAAAGGTATCAATCACAAGCCTCTTCAATGTCCAGCGAGAATCCTCTGAGTCATTGAGGGAGTATCTTGTCCTTTTTATTGAAGCAGCCATTAAAGTCATACATACGAACCAAGAAATGTTCATAGGGGCATTTCATAATGGTTTGAGGGTTGTACATTTCAACGAGTCCCTCACCTATATGATGACAACTTACCTGGTAGAAATCATGACACAAGCTGAATGCTATATCAAGGGTGAGGAGAGTAACATAGAGAAAAAGGTGATGAAAACTAATGAATGTACATTCAACATTCCTGATGCATCACAACAACTACGCAGAAGTCACTACACCTTATCCCGCATCCACCGGCCCCCAAGTTTGACACTATGGGGCCTAATCCTAGGAGATGATGCAAGTAACACAAAGTGAAGGTTCACCACATGGAGAGTTGCTACAAATTAAAGAAAGAGATCGAGCGACTCATTCAAGATGGTCGTATGAGGAAATTCGTCTGGGTGGCTCCCTCCAATTAGGAGGAGGATCCAAAACTCACGGGCGAGAGCCACTAGAGAACCCTACATCAAGAAAGGGCAATGATTAGGGAAAAGATATGAAGGTTAACTAGTTCTCTATACTCTCAATACCATAGTGGGAAAATTCGGTGCAAGTGGTGAATCAAGCTCCTACCAAAGAAGATACGCCTAACAATTTATGACCATAGAAGATTCATCCTCCGTTTCTAAATCAGGCCCAAAAAATGCTCTAGAGCATAATATCACCTTATTTGACATGGGCGCCATCGAAATTCATCTCCACGACCACAATCCCATGGTCATAATGATATGTTGTAATGACTTAGAGATTAAGTGAGTGTTGATTGATTAGGGAAGTTTTACAAATATTCTCTACTGGGACGCATTCAAAAGGCTTGAGTTAAATCCATATGATCTTCGGGCGCTCCAAGGTTCAGTAGTCAGCTTTTTGGATGAGCAAATGCAAGTCTCGAGACAATATTTGGGTAGTATGAAAAATGCGAAGATGATCAAAGTCATGTACCTTGTGATAGACACCCTTTCCTCGTATTATATAATCATAGGTATGTATACTTTCAGCCACTTGTTTGCCACCCTATCAACCTTGTATCTATGCATGAAGTATCTGCCACCATACACATGTGTTGGAGTGATCCAAGGAGACTTGACGGCCACTTAAAGGTGTTATCATGACAATCTAAGAGTAAAGAGTGAGATGATAGGTGTAATTTACTCTCCTACACTAGACGTGCATGGAGTAAACTTTGTGGACTTGAGTCCTAAAATGGAACCCAAGAAAGAAAGGGAAATGCCTACTAAGTTCAGAGGAGGTCCGTGCTAAGCTCCATGAGCTTGGTGTTATCAAGCAAGACATCACCACAACAGGGAGGAGTTGGTTGCCCTATTTATGAAGAATGTGGATTTGACAGGTAATAACGTCGAGCAATACCCAGGGATCATGAAATTTAATTATCTGTTGTCTTACGTTGACTAGTTATTTTGATGTTTTGGATGAATAAAGTGAGGCCTTTGGGTCCTTTGTTAGTATGTATGAATGTTCTTCTAAGATGTGTTTTAATCTAAAGGGTAGCACTTTTCTCCCTACAGAGGCGGTGATTTTGAATGAGGTGCCCTATCATATTGATTATTTGATCTTTGCGCGTGGTGTATAAAAGTTTACACTGGACCTTAAATGAAGGATATTTCTGCCTTAAAAGTCGATTATACGTTCGTCCTTCAATGAAAGATCATTTATGTCCTAATTAGGCAATTTTACATTGGACATTTAATGAAGGATCCTTGCCGCTCTAAAAAGCAATTTTACACCAAAATAATCCTTACTGCGCTAAGAGACAGTTCTACGCTGACCCTTCCCTAAACCTTAATCATATGTGACAAAGATTTTTTAATTTTTATAAAATTTTGAAAAAAAAATATATAGATTTATTGAACAACTTTGATTATGTATTTAATTATATTTCAATGTTACTAAAAAAAATTTAATTTTTGATGGATCCAACTTTAAATAAAATTATAATAAAAATAAGTATTATTAAAATTATATTTTTATAATTGATTGACAATATAATTTTTAAGTTTAAAGATAGTGCACTGTTAGTGTAAAATAGTTTTACACATACAACCAATCAAAATGCTTTAATTTGTCATGTATTACAATTTTTTAAAATTAAAAATAAAATTTATTCTGATGCATGTCTCTCATTGATTGACAGTTGCATTTCTTTTTTTTTTCCATAATTTTTTTATATGGACGTGAATTTGAATTTAATATTTTGATTATAAAAAATCAATCAACTAGATAAATGTATTTATAAAAATCAATTTAGTAAACCAAAACGAAAAAACAAAAAACAATACAATGCACCGAGTGTAATTATTGAAAGGAATATCCAGAAGAAATCATTGACCAATTAAATAAGCGATCTTTATTTCTAAAGAATCAAATAAATTATTACTATTATTAAGAAACATCTGAATTTTGACAGAGAAAAAAAAAAGGAAATTTCTGTGGTGTTTCATTTTCAATTTTTCAGCTAAAGCATACAATAAGCATTTTCGGTTGTGCAAATGATCTGCACTTTAGCTGTATCTTATTGTCACCTTAAAAAACAAAATAAAAAGAAAAAGCAAAACTTTAAATTGCTGAGCTGTTTTTATTTATATATTTATTTATTTATACAAAATATTTTGGTGTGCTGTTGAGAACTACCTAGAGTGAGATAGCTTACATCTCAAACAAATATTGCTCAACATGCCAGCCTGTTCTTTCACACTTACCTCAACTTGTCAATTAGCCAATCAAATAGAGTCACCATTAAATGGATAATTAATATTCATTGAGTAAAAAAAAGTAAGAAATTTTAAAATGAAGGATCTATCAAACGTCATTTTTAATGAAATGTCGTAAATTCGAACTTACAATTTTACAATCGAATATCAACTATAAAATTATCAAGTCAATGGATTTTACTAACGAGTAACCATCAAATAAATCTGACCGTTAGATCAAAATCAGACAAAAATATCATCTTTTCTATATAAAGTGATTAAATATTTTGAACCGCGTAAATCAAAATCAAAATTAATTATAATTCAAAACTTTTCTTAAAGTTGGATTTTGCCATATGAGACATAAAAAAAGCTGTTTTTTAGTTCTTATTCTTATATGAAGCATTATTAATACCTTGCTTTACTCTCTCAAACTAGTCCTCTCTATCTCTCTCTCTTATTCACAAAATTCCTTAACAAATCTCTCTGATTTTCTTTCATTCATTTTTCAAAATCTAATCACACATACCAAAAAAACCTGTAATATATCCATGACCCTTTAGTGTTCACACACCATTAATGTTGAAGAAAATTCTCTAATCATCTTCCATTGCCATTGGTCACCATCAATTATCAAACCCCTCTAATCAAAATTCAATTTTTTTGGTTTTGATACAAAAAAAAAGGTTTTTTTTTTTTGTTCTTACACTGATGGCACCAAATTCAGTTACAATTTCAACTGACAAAGCCAACGATTTCACTTTGTTACAAGTTCATGATTTGGATTCTCCAATCTTTCAAGAAAAGCAAAAAAAATCAGCAAGTACAAAACAGTTTACTTGGGTTATTCTCCTTAAACTCCACAAACTTCTCACATGTTTAACATGGTTAACAACTGGTGTCAAATCAATGTTTTCTTTGGTGAAAAAGAGAGTTTCTTTGTCTGATATAGGTGATGAGAATCCAAAGAACACAACGAGGTTATACAGATTCATCAAGTTTTTTCTTGCTCTTTCAATTCTTGCTTTGGTTGTTGAAATCATTGCTCATTTCAATCAGTGGAATTTGCTTGTGTTTCAACCTTGGGAGGTGAAGAGTCTCTTGCAATGGTTTTATCTTGGTTGGTTGTCTTTTAGAGAGAACTATGTTGGTCCTTTGGTTTTGCTTGTGTCGAAGTTTTGTATTGTGTTGTTCTTGATTCAGTCTTTGGATCGACTTGTTCTTTGTGTTGGATGCTTTTGGATCAAGTATAAGAAGTTGAAGCCTACATTTGATGATGATGTTTATGATGTTGAGGATCCTTTGAGCTTTCCTATGGTTCTTGTTCAGATTCCAATGTGTAATGAGAGAGAGGTAACGAAATGCTGCAACTTGATTCTAATTTATGGTTTATGATTTCTTTCAAACAGGTTGTGTGCATATTGGATTTGATTATGATTGCAATTTGGTAGCTTGATTTGTTAATGATTTGCCAATTTTATGTTTTTTTTGGCCGAATTGTTCGGTTGCCGGGGCAAAAGGGTCTACTAATCCGGAGTTCGATTGATAGATAAGTAAAGTCTGGTCAATAATTGCTCCAATCATAGTTCAAGTTCGGGTATTTCTGATCGATTTTGCCTTCATTGGTACTCTGGAGTTTGGTTGGTAGATAGGTAGTGTCTGACTAAAGATTGTTCCAGCCAAAATTCAAACTCTGGTAGTCGCGATCGGTTTGAACTTCACCAAAGCTTATGTGTTTATTAGATCGAATTATGATAGGAATTCAGTAGCCTTATTCGAATTTCACGTTTTTTTTTGTCTTAAACCTTTAATTCTAGGAAATGGTAGTAGTAAGTAAAGTCTGACTAAAAATTGTTCTAATCAGAGTTCAATTTGAGTCCTCCCGATCGATTCAACAGTCATTGGAGCTCATTAGTCATTTGAACTAAAACACTTGGTTTTCCAGTTTAACATCTGATGCTGACACTTTTTTTTGTTTTTTTCTATTGAATGAAGGTTTATTCACAATCAATTGGTGCTGCTTGTGAACTTGATTGGCCAAAAGATAGAATACTGGTTCAAGTCTTGGATGATTCAGATGATCCTAGTTTACAGATGCTTATCAAAGATGAAGTTTCGTCTTGGAAAGAAAAAGGCGTGAACATTGTTTATCGACATAGATTGATCAGAACTGGTTATAAAGCTGGAAATCTTAAGTCAGCTATGTCATGTGACTATGTCAAAGATTATGAATTTGTCGCAATATTTGATGCAGATTTTCAGCCAAATCCTGATTACCTCAAACTAACCATTCCTCATTTCAAGGTATGCATTATAATTCTGTCAAAAATTTCAAAACATTGTCTCTGAGATAGGGATGGGAATAGGCCACAGACCAACTAACAGGGGCCTATGGCCTAGCCTACGTAGGCCCAGGCGAGACCAGCTAGGAGTGTACGGCCTAGCCTATTCCCACCCCTACTCTAAAACATATTTTACCTGTGAAAATGGAAAATGGAGACACCAGAAGTAACCGACGGTAACAATTTTTGTGACTTTTTTGTTTATAGGGAAAACCGGACTTGGGATTAGTACAAGCAAGATGGTCATATGTGAACAAAGACGAGAATCTTCTGACGAGGCTTCAAAACATCAACTTGTGTTTTCACTTTGAAGTTGAACAACAAGTGAATGGTCATTTCTTGAATTTCTTTGGATTCAATGGAACGGCCGGTGTTTGGAGGATCGAGGCTTTGGAAGATTCAGGAGGGTGGTTGGAGAGGACAACAGTTGAGGACATGGATATAGCAGTAAGGGCACATTTGAATGGATGGAAATTCATATACCTTAATGATGTTAAAGTTCTTTGTGAATTACCTGAATCTTATGAAGCTTATAAGAAACAACAACATAGGTGGCATTCTGGTCCTATGCAACTTTTTAGGCTGTGTCTTCCTGCAGTAATATCTTCAAAGGTATTGTTCATTTTCCATTTTTCTTTCGACTTTATATCGAGTAACATGGTCATGCTTTATTGAATAACATGGTTTTAAATCGCGGTCTATATCTGCTCTTTTGTTATAAAAATGACTTCCTCCATAAGCACTTATATGATAAAAAACATTTATACTATAAGTGCTTAATTAAACTATATATCCAAACACATCCTAGAGGTTTTTCTATTGCAATTGCGGTCGCATCGACAACAATTATCCACAAATTCTCGCAAAATGGATGATTGCAGAACGACCTGACCGCAATTTAAAAACATGTCTAGAAATGCTAAAAAGTTTTCTGAATTTTGGTTTGCTATTTTGTTGCAGATATCAATTTGGAAGAAGGCAAATCTAATATTTTTGTTCTTCTTATTGAGGAAACTTATACTTCCCTTCTACTCATTCACCTTATTCTGCATCATACTACCCTTAACAATGTTCATACCCGAAGCCGAACTACCTCTTTGGGTAATCTGTTACGTCCCTATCGTCATGTCATTCATAAACATCCTTCCATCACCAAAATCCGTCCCTTTCCTCGTCCCATATCTTCTTTTCGAGAACACAATGTCGGTTACAAAGTTCAACGCAATGGTTTCCGGATTATTTCAACTAGGAAGTGCTTATGAATGGGTTGTGACAAAGAAAACAGGTAGGTCATCTGAGTCGGATTTGTTTGCATTAGCCGAAAGAGAATCAAAGTCTTCGAATGAAGACAAGCTTCATAGAAGACATTCAGAATCTGGTTTGGAGTTATTAGGAAAAATTCAGAAATCAGAAGTGATTGTAAAGAAGAAGAGAAACAAACTCTATAGGAAAGAACTAGCACTTGCTTTTCTTTTACTCACTGCTTCTGCTAGAAGTCTTTTATCAGAACATGGTGTTCATTTTTATTTTTTGCTTTTTCAAGGTTTGTCATTTCTTGTGATGGGTTTGGACTTGATTGGTGAACAAGTTAGCTAAAGCAAAGCTTGTTTTTGACACCAATATTTAAGTCTGTTTGGATTGACTTATTGTTATAAACACTTACGAAAACAGCTTATGACAATGCTATAAGGTGTTTTCCGCTTATTTTTGTAAGTACTTTAAGATATGAACAATTTATACACAAGTACTTATATGATAAGCGTTTACTTGAGGTGTTTATCCAAACAGAGTCTTAGCGATTTTAAGTTCTTATTATCAGTTGAAAGAACTATATCAGCTGATAAGAAATGAGATATAGAGTAAAGTTGATTGATTGTATAATCATAAAATGTTAAGAATTCATAGAGACAAGAATGTAATTCTTTTGTTCAGTTTACATTTTTTTATAGACTTGAAATTTGTCGGAGAATTATATCATTTGTTTGGTTTTTTATTTTTGTTGTTTTCACTTATGTAAAGTTTTAGGATCAAGACAGTATTGTTGAAATATAATTGTATATACCTTTTGGTTTTTAGATTAGTTTGGGAAATGAGTTACATTTCCTTTCTGTTTTGCCATAGCAAGTGGCCTATATTTCTCAATGGTGTCTGCACCTAAATGCTTTGGAATGAGAATAAGAGTGTTCGCATTGAAGTTTTGCAGTAACCAACCTTTCATGTAGAATTCAATAACATCAACGGTGTCCTCAAGCATTACAATATCATAATAAGTCTAGAAAAAGTATGACCCAAAACCATAAGGGCTAGGCTAGGAGCACTATCTTTGTTAAAAGCAAAGACTGCACTTTTGGTTCAGTCTATCATCGGTTAACTTAGAGATAACTTCATTCACAAGAAAAAATTTCTGCACAACATACTTTATTTGGAATGTCGATTTCTGGTAACTCTTAAAGCGTATTTCCTCTTTTTCAGATTTTTGATGTCATTGAAGTTGAGATGACCAATTCTGTAGTTCCATAGTCATTCATCTCTGCTAGCTGCAGTTGCCAGACACTTGTGGTCCATCACATTAAGTTCAACCTTGAAGGTTCTGTTTTGAGACATATGAGCCTTCAAGATTAATCTACCACCTGAGTCGAGAACTCTCATCATCCTATCTTTGATCGACAATTTGTAATTCTTCTCAATCAGTTGCCCTATGCTGAGAAAATGGCTTTTCATGACTAGTATGTACAATGCATTTGAAATTACCGACCTTCAGGTGCCCCATGCTTCTTTCGCTAGTTCTACACCACTCAGCTTTTCAAAGTTATTTGGATCAACACATTGATGAATTATAAAGAGAGCTTTTTAATCTTTCTTCTTCAATTCTTTATGTACAACCTTTTGTTTATCCGTAGCATCATCTCCAATTGGCCTTACTCATTCCTTCAGGAGATCCCAAAGATCTTGATAGCAGAAAACAATATTCATTTGCTTACACCAATTCTCCTAATTATTATTTTTTAGAATTGAAAGACTTGCTGGAAAATGCCCGTTCAGATGATTCATCGCGCTATGCATCCCAAGAATCACACAACAGTGCTTTAGATACCAAATGTTGGAATTAAAACTCAATCTTAGAGCTAATTCGAATCAATCTTGATGAACAAGAATTAATTTTTTTGATTGATTGCGCCTTTTCTTCTTCACTCTTCACTCGAGTGAATCAACCACATCTTGGTTGCAAGATAATTTCTGCTGCACATAAATTTTGAAAAAAAATGGAGATGAATTGGAGAAGAAAAGAGAAATTAGAGTTTGAGAGAAAAAAGGGGAAGAAGAAGAAGATTCCGCAGAGTTTCTCTATATTTTCAAACTAAAATGTTATGTAACTTTTCTTCACACATTACAAATTTACAATGACAAGGTACCTCCCAATTTATAGCTGAGACTGCTTGTACACCAAACAATCTCTAACTAACTAACTAACTTAGCTAAAATATATAGAAAATGCTAAGTTTAATTCTGTTAAGGCTAGCTCATTCGACAACTATACATTTCGACTACTACATTCATTTCAACAACTATTTGTAGTATTCCATTCTCTGTCGAAGACAACTAATACATACTCGGTCAAATTTCTGATTCGACACAAAGAATTACACTTTCAATAATATGAAGTAGGAAATTCTTTCCAACCACCACGAAGTGCAAAAGGCTAAAGTTTAGACAATCCACCATCTTCAATCAACATCTAAGGCAAATATCCATCTTTATTCGATTGGGTATGCAACAAGGGATACTTCGACTATGTGATACTGACAATTGGTCACCTACAAAGCCAAGGCCATAAACGACAACCATTGGATTTTTTCTTCTATTTTTATAATAACTAGTAACAAACTCGGGCATATGCACGGGTTCTGGTTTGGTACACGCATTTGTTTATATAATATTTATTATAAATAAAAGATTAAAAAAGAAACAAATATTTAAATCAATAATAGATTTATTTGTATATAAAATATTTAAAAAAATAATAAATTTTTTCTGTTTATCATTTTTGAATCATAAATACTATCTTTCGTATATAGAAATATTTAAATTATTAATAGATTTTTTTTCGTATAAAAATATTATTTATCTCTAGGTATCATTTAGAAAAATATCAGGATCAATAGTAAATTTTTGTATATAAAAATATTTAAACCAATAATAGATTTTTTCCGTATACCATTTTTGAATCAAAATGTTTTGGATCACAAATACCATTTTTCATATGTAAATTTTCATATATAAAAATATTTAGATTAATAATAAATTTTTTCCCGTATACAAATATTATTTTTGCTTATGTATCATTTACAAAAATATCTGAATTAATAGAATTCGATACTAATAAAATTTGACTATAAATAATAGTAGTATGTTACAATTGAATAAGTAATACACTTTTTCCCATATATATATATATATATATATATATATATATATATATATATATATATATATATATATATATATATATATATATTTCTCCTATTTATATTGATAACATATATTTGTGAAATGACATCAATAACTTATAAATTTTCTAATATTTAATTTTGAAAACATTATTTTAACTGTATAAACTTCATCAATGATATATATTAATATAATAATATTTTGAATTATATAAATTAAAGTTAATGATAAGTTACACACATTTTTGTATTCTATCCAATAACACACCTTTGAAAAAGGTCCTCTTCACAAGTAAAGAAGAAATTTTGTGAAAAAGGTCCTCAAAAGTTAGAAGACATTACAAGTCTCCTTTGAAAGTTAAGGAATTGTGTACCAACTTCAAAGGATCACAACTTGCTCAATTTCTATCATCTTGAGCCCATTCTTTTTGTATAATAATCTTGAGTGAGTCTATTTTGATCCATCTTTGAAGTTCAAGAGCAAAATATAAGTGAAATATCATGTCTGAAGAAGAAACATTATAGGTCTTGTTGGTGTGCCTAGGGTTTCAAGGCATAACTTGTGTGCAAGACTGTCTCAAGGCCAAATGATTCAAAAATCACTTTCTCTTGCATAACTTTTGCACTTAAGCTTGTTTTGTCATTCTCTACAACTTTCATGTTGGGACTTTTGACAAATTCAAGCTCTAAGAGGCACTTTTGGCATATGCACCAAGGTGTTTGATGAAATGACCTCGGGAGAATGCCTTGTTTTTGTCCAAGTTGCCAAGACCATATCTCTTGATTCATGACACCTGTGAGTTTGATTCTTTTTGCAGTGTGTTCACCATAATAAGAAGAGTATTTGGATCAAAGAAAAGTTGAAAATGCACGAGCCAATTGTGAAATGCCTTGATTCAAAGTTGTGCACTCAAATGTGCCAAGAACTTAGAAAATTCTCTAAGTATTTGATTAGTTTTTATCACCAACTTGATGCATCCATAACTTTTGATCCAAGTGTCCAAATGAAATCTTTCCAAGCACATTACAAAGCTTTCTCCAAGATTTTTCAAATGCAAAAGGAATGATTTCAAAAAGGTCCCTACATTGTGAGTCCCATGTTGTTGAAGTTGGTACCTTGAGCCTAAAGTTTCCACTTGCGATAAGAGTTGATTTTTATTTAGGTGACTTCTAATCACCAAATTGATGCGTGTTTTTCACTTAAACATGATTAGCAAAATTGTTTGAACTAATTTGAGTGACAAAACACAAAGAACGAGTGAGTTTTGATGCACATGTGATCACACTTTCTTCATGACCACGGGTGTGCACAATTTCCACTCAAATTGAATCATTCACCCCTTCTCTCGATTCCATTCACTTCCCCTATTTATATGGATCATCTCCCATTCATTTCCCTCAAGCTTTGATAGCCAAAACACCCCTGCTAAGATCCAATTTGAACTCTTAAGCTTGAATTTCGTTTTGGTTCTTCCACCCTTCAATCATTCAAAAACTCCATTCAGTTAGCTCCACCAACATCAAGTGAAGCTAACCACATCAGTTGCACCAAAAATTGTGACCTGAATCAAGCTAACCAAGTTCAGTTTCAGAGCTCTGAAGTTGGACTTCTACAGGTGAAATTCTTCACCATTTCTCTTCAAATTTGGTGCTACTATGTAGCTTTTGGCTTGCTGATCATTGTGGAATAGTTTATTTTCAACTGTAACTCAATTTTCACCATCTGTTCATCAAATCGTGTTTTCAAAATATCTCTGATTTTTGTCAAATCGACTACACTCAAGCAAAATTAAATTTGGCGCGAGGGCACCATTGAAATCGTCTTGAAGAGACAAATCTAATGGTACCAGTCTCATCTCCTAATTTTACAGTTCATGGACCTTGATTTCAGAGGGGCGAGAGGTTGAAGATGATGACGTGGTCATCTTCATCCAATGAGAATTTGCCACGCTTATTTTCAAAAACGTTTTAAAACTTGATCAGTATGATATTCACTAAAGTCCATGATATGCACAGTGCGTACGATCCATTGGATTAACTTACTAACGCGTTTTGACACTATCAGATGGCCCACATTTTTTTGATTTTTACTTTCTTTATTTTATTTGATTTAATTCCAAAAATTCATAACTATTTCATTTTAATTCCAAAAAATATCATTGTTTTTTTCTAAAATCTTCTTTTATTTTTCTCTTTCTAATTGATATTTTTCCATATTTTTATTTTTGGTTTTAGTATTTTTCTTGATTTTTGCTTATTTGGCTTTGTTTTAATTAGTTTAAAATTGTTTCCTTACTTTCAAAAATCCTGAAAAAAATTGTCAACACTTGTTGACTTGCGTTTGACCTATGATTAATTTTTGGGATTTTTGTTTGATGTTATGATACCATTTATGTATTTCATCACAATTCTACAATTAATTAATCATTTATGGTCATTTTTAAATAATTTTGAGTTTCTGAAAATTATGAAACATTTTTTTAAAAATCATATATAGTTTTTCTGATTTTATTATGGTCTTGTGAGAAATTTATTTGGTGTTTGAATACCACTTAAGTGTTTCATCAATAATTTTTTATTTTAGACCATTTTAAAATCCTTTTTTATTTGTTTTAAATAATATTTTAATTCCTTATGATTTTGGCCCTGATATTGTGAATATTTTGTGATACTTTGACTTGGCTTCATTAATATCATTGGTTCTAGGATGTTGATAGGTTTGAAAGAACCAAATCTATAATATTAGATTAATGATAATAATGATAGTTTGAGTTTTCTTCTCTCTCTTCTTCCCTTCTTTGATTAGTGGTTATAAGTCTTGTTTGAATTCATTGTGTAGAGGTTTTGATTCTATCAATCCTCTAATGAATCATCAAGATGAGATCCCATAAAAATAAAAATAAATTCATCTGGACACTATGGTTCTAATCTACTTCTTCTCCTTTCTTTTTCTTTGTCTCTTATTTGAGAATGATCATTTGTGGCTTAAACTTATGTTTACAAGCCCAAGGATGGTTGATTATTTGACAATTGGTTCAAAAACTTTGAAAGCTTGTTGTGTAGAGGTTTTCATTCTATCAATCTTCTGACAAGTTTTCATGAACTTTGATCTAAGTTCATTGGTCATCCATTATTGATCATTCAAGCTAACTACTAACTACTAATTTCTAACAACTGACAATTAACAATTAACTTTACTTTATGCCTTTTATTACCTTCTTTATTTTTTATGCTTTATATTACCATCTATCATTTATTATCATGTTTATGTTTGTGCACTTTTTGCTTTGTCCACTTGGAGATATGTTTATGTTTATGCTCATTTTCTTTTGTCCACTTGGACCATACTTTTACCTTCGTGCTTAAAACACTAATAATCAATTTGAACCATAAAAGACTTAATGTGGATTTGGACTTTGGCTACCTTACCCTAAGCTTGGAGGATGGACCTATGGACTTAAAATTAGGATCTTGACCCAAACACTTTGGAGTTTCATCTGAGTTCTTGATACTTTAATTGTATTATGCGTGTTTGTCTGGAAGTCCTTGGAGTTTACTCCAAGACATTAGGTTATTTCTCTCTGTGTATGAAGGTGATTCTTTAAAAGTCTTTGATGGTTAATTCCAAGGCATTGTGATAAGGAATTCATCTGAACACAATTGTTACTCTGCCCAATTTTTGCTCCAAGTTCTCATGGTGTATTTTCAAGGATTTGTGCAAGTTGTACATGAAGATATGAAGTTCATTTAGATCCTATAGTTGGTATTGTGCTTGCATGGTTATGGTTTAAGTCCAAAGGATGGGAAATCTACATTTATTCTTTAATGTCAAGTGTTGGCTTCTTGTTTGGTTAGAATGTTCTTTTCCTTAGCTTTTATTTTATGCCTTAGGATAGTCCCTTCATCTCCTCCCCTTCTTTAATTTTCAAAATCTTCTTCCTTTTTCAAAACCTTCTTATGTTTGCAAATTATTTTTAAAAAAATCTTTCTTTAAAATATCTTTGGCTCTTAGTGACTTTTCTTTAAGAGTGTGTTTGGATGAAGCATTTTAATGAGGTAATGTAATATTTTGAGAGAATTTAAAATGATTTGCATAAAATTTATTTTTTGGATACAAAAGTGAAGAATTGTTAAAATGATGAAAATTTATGGAGTATTTTATCTAAGTTAAATTTAATCATTTTGAAATGACACCAAAAACCAAAGAATTTGAAATTTCTCTCATACTCCATAGAATGTATTTGTTACTATTATTTCTTCAAATTTTGCAAATTGGTCCTCATATTTTTCAAAATTATAAAATTGGCCCCAAAAATTTTTAAAAAATTGCAAATTGGTCCTTAATAATTTTTGAATTTTACAATTTGATCCTTTAAATTTTTAAAAATTGCAAATTGGTCCCTATTTTTCAATTTTTTAATTTGGTCCAAAAATTTTAAATTTTATAAAAAATAACTCCAAAACCCTAAGAATGAATTATCTTAATACTCCATCCAAACAAAATAATTTAAAAATGAATGGATTTCAATTGAATCATTTGAATTTTAAATTTCTTTAAAATTTCAAATTATCTCATCCAAACACACTCTAAAAGTTTAGACATGATTGATTGTTATGGTGAGATGTAAACCCCCAAGGCCTTGATATTGATTGATAGGATAGAACCTTTTCCACTTGAAGGAGATAGTGGCATATTTGTTGATTTATCCAAGTTGGAGCTCTTCTTTCATTTGTGATGCAAATGGTCAATTTGTTCTCATGTTCAAGATAATTGGCAGAGTATTCTCTCCTATAACGATAAAGTGTCTATCCAGTTTTTTTAAAATCTTTTCCCTTTTAAGTGGAACTACATTTGCTCTGACTTTTTCATTGCACTGAGGAGGTATGTAGGCACAAGATGTGATGTCTTGCCGAGCATAATTTTAAAATCAAACAAAACTCTTTTTCTTTGCACACAATTCCTTTTTTACACAGATTTTTAAAAAGGTTCCTGTGAAGTACCATAGATATAAGGGGTGTTAACATCTTCCTCTTGTACAATCAACACCAGTACCCATAATCTCTTCTTTTTGTTGATTTTGTTTTAAAAACTTCTTTGGGTTTATTTCTCTCTTTTTCCATTTCCTTTGGAAACAATAAAGCACGATGACGACTTTCACTAAAATAATGAGTTAAGTCAATCAATGGCTTTGGTCTCAATTTTTCCCCGCTACACCTACTTGTTTGTAATGAGGTTTATTATCGCTAAAAGATAAAGTACCCATCAATACTGTTAAGTAGTGGTACAATAGCTTATAGCTTAGCAGAAGTTTTGAACCTCTCCACTAGGGGTGTAACTTGTAAGTGACTAGAAAAAAAAACAATTAAACCAACAATCTAAACCAAATCAAACAAAAAAAACAATTGTTTCTAGTTCGATTTTAAAACTGAACCAAACCAATGAAAACCAATGGGGTTTGGTTTTGTTTTCGGTTTTAATTTTTTAGAACTGCCAAATTGATGAACTAAATCAATGTCTATAATTATGCTCTAAATCTTTTATTCTACCCATCAATAAGCCCAAATTTTATATCGGTCCAACCATTCTTTTATCTTTATTTCCATTTCCTCACTTTTAGTAAAACACCCATCTAGAACCGAACTACAAAACATAAATAGTAGAAACTATAAGTGACAAAAACTTGTTTCACCGAACTACTGCTCTCGCCGCCCATCGCCATTTTTGCTCTCTACAGTTGTTCTAATATGTTATTGTTGTCTTCTTCGTATTCAAGTTTTCTTCGTTAATTTTCATTTTTTAAACTTTTTTTTGTTTCTTCTTCAACAAAATTCTTTTTAGTTTTGTCACAAAATAATTTTGATGTGTGTTTGAGGTGTGAAATATGTTAATTTATATGTATTGAAATTTTTGTTTTTGTTATTGTTTTGTTTTATTTGTTAAGCTTTCTAATCCTTTTATATTTGATAGTGAACTTATTTCACGATTCAATGGAAATCATGTCACTGTTTCGGATGGATTAATAACAACTTGTAATATGTTTGAAACAATAGAGCATGGGATAAATTACATGAAATTTATTATTTTAAAAAATAATAGCATAAAATACATCGAAAAACACAATAGTGGAGAATTCAATCATGAATATAATATTTGGAAGAAAAAAATTATAAACCGATAAACTAAACCGAACCAATCCAATTTGTTTGATTTGGATCTATTTTTGAAAAATATTAAAAATCAAACCAAATTGATAGAGATATCGATTACACCCCCTACTCTCCACAATGGCACAATGGCTGGTATGTACTATTCCTAATACCAGACAAAAACAGTAAATAAAACAGCAGTAAATAAAACAAGATCATATTCTAATATTGACATGTTAAACTCCTACCAGAAATATTAAAATATATATTTTAATGTGAAGATATCGTAATATATTTTAATATGAACATATGGTGATATAGCTAATTAAGAATGTGCCACCTAGTAAGACGTGTATGTTAGTAAGCTTAGGCAGGAGGCAGGCAGAGTATAAATAAAAGTGATATTCATTTATTTATTTTGTAAAGAACTCTTATTACAATTGAGAAAGGGTTTCTCCTTATAGAAAATAATAGATATTTAGTTATTCATTGGGTCCTTCTCGTTTCTTGTTTCTTCTCTCACTCTTTTTGTTTTAGGTTTAGCTCTTTTAATCTTAATAACTCTACCATACTATTTGATTGTTATTTTACTATATATTTTTTTAAAAATAACTTATATATTTAATTATTACAAGGAAATAATATATTCAAACACTTTCTTTTGAAAAAAAAGAAAGGAAGAATTGACCAAAAAAAATATAAAAATTTAATACTTTCTTTTAAAAAAAAGGGAAGAATCGACCGGAAAAAATAAAGATTTAGTTGAGAAATTTTGAAGTTTATTTTTATTCAAAAATAGAATCCAAAAATTATATTAAAGGAAGAATTCGGAAGGTTAGAAAAATTGTTCAAATATAATGTATATTATTTTAAAAATTAAAAATATTTTATAATAAACACTATTTTATTTATATAAATTATTTTTTTCAAAAAATATTTATTTTTCTATATTTTTTAAAAAATTGTTTTTCAAAACCCTACCTTCCTCTTCAGCCAAACTTTCCTCTTCTTTCAAACTCCGAAACAAAGTTTTGATTTATTTTACTTTTTCAAGATAACTATGACATAATTTTTTTTGTTGAGTAGCCGAGTTCACCTAATTAAAGAAGAACCAGTCAGATGTCGCAAGTTGCTACTCACGCTTTTACACCTGACAATAGTTTTTAGTTTAGAGGGAAAGAGTTTTGCGAATTTAGTGGTTTTTTAAACAGAAGATTGATTTTAAGTGATAGGTTCACCAGTTAGACCGATGAAGATTCCACTTGTGGCTACCAATTTTCGAATCTGGTTAGACACAAACTTGATAAAGAGCCGCAAGGTCGTGGAAATGTGCGATTCTACGGTGCAGATTGTGATTATGACTACCATATTATCTGCTATAAATTTTTAACCTTTTATATTTTTTTCTAATCATTTTACTCTCACTCTTGACTGTTTGCGTTTGTTACATATTCAAGGTTTATGGAAAGTAAAAAAAAAAAAACGAAAATATGAGTTATTTATGAAGGAAGACAAAGAGTATAAGAATAAGGTTCTGTCATTCAAGATAAATCATATTCTAAGGATAACTAATTTCAGGATTTTTTATGGGTATGTTTGTTTCAGTTTTGAAAAAGTAAATTTTTTCTTTGTATTTTTGAAAATAGATTTTCTAAAATATTACAAGTTTTGCTATATTCGTTTTTTCTAAAATAAAATATTAATTTTGACATCCTATAACATAAACATACATTATTGAAGACCAAAACTTAGTTAAAATCGCAATTTTTTTAAAAAGTTGTATTTCAAAAATAATTTTTATGAAAATTTATTTGAAATAACTTCAAAATGAAGTGATTTTTTGAAATTTTAATATCCAATTTTTTTCCATAAATAGAGGAAATACCTAAAATTATATTTTAAGAATAACCATTCAAACAAAATTTTCATTTAAAATTTTATAAAAAATTTCTTTGTAAAATTTTTTTTCACAAAATTATGTAACAATGTAACACTATACAATTCATTTAAAAAAAAAATCAAAACAAACGGGTTTTATATTGCATGCCTATCTACCAAAAAGTCATGTGATCCTAATGTTTGCATTAAGTTAGAAAACAAAAATGCAGATTCCACTTTTTAACTAGAAGATGGATATTTTGTCAAAGAAAAAGAAAACTAGAAGATGCATATGCTACATTCATTGCTTAAGATATGTACATAACATTGGTAATCTGTTCATAAATAACATGTCTTTTTTATGTTCTAGGAATATAACCGTGATGCTGATACTCAAGGAAACGGCACCGTTAATCTTAAAGGTTAGACTTTAATACTTTTTTGAGTTGGCTATATGTTGCAATTATACATGGGTATATAGTGAATTTTAAGGGATTTTGAACTTTTGCAGATGGTGAAGTTGAAGAACACTAGCATGCATGGCTTATGCATTTGTGTTCATTTAGTAAAAATTGAAGTGCATTAGTAGCAAAAGTGTAAGCTAAATTTCTTGTATTGTCTGTGCATAGCTATTTAACAAATAGAATTCTAGATGTGATACTGAATGATGCCACGTGTTTAAAATGGTGTATTTAATTAGGATCTTTAAGTATTATTTATTAAGATTTTTATTTATAGTCTACTTGGTAAGACACATTTTTGAATTTCTAATTTACAAATTTAAATGATAACTTAGATTCGTTTGATAACGATATTTTCATCACGAATTTATATCTTATTTTATTAGCTTATAGTTTATTTTTTGGACGATATTTCAAATAGCGTTTTAACTTATAGCTTATCATTTTTTCTTTCTTTTTTATCTTTATTATTTTAACAAAAATTCTCTTTTATCTTTTATAATTTATTTTACTTTAAAATAAATAATTATATATTAGATATCTTTTATGTCATTTAACATTTATAAGTTAGTTGAACCACTAATTTTATCAAACACTTCAATTAGCTTATCGGTTATCAGTCTCAACCATTAACTATACGTTATAAGCTATCAGTCATCAGCCATGCATCAACCATAAGCTATAAACTATCAGTTAGTTTATCAGTCAATCACTATTTTTATCAATCAAACCCTTAATTTAAATTAGTTTTTTAGTATTCCAATATAATGATTTGAATTTTACTAAAAAATTGTGTTTTAATCAAGAATTTGTGCAAGTTAAAAAAAGTTTTATGGCATCCAAAAATATTATAATTTGGATTCACTGTTTAATAACTTGGATTGGATATTGTGGGAATTTTTGGTAATTTTTTTTTTATATAAAATGTTTTACATCAAAACATAAAATATTTAAGTTTTTTAAATGTTTTTACATATGGCAGATGATAAATGCCTACACCATTCAAACCATCCTCTCTGACCAAACCTTTCTCAAAACCAATATAATTTCAACCAAATCAACTTTAAATGAATTGTTGTTGGACTTTGAATCTAAGGTTAAGACACGTCTACGCTCTGTGACGCGTATTTGCACAAATTGTGTAAACACAACTGGGAGTGATGTAGTCTGGTGTCAATTCAGAAGATGGATAACTTCTAGAACATGAAAGCTCAAAGAAATTTGTCATGACTTTGCTCTGAAGTCCTTCCATGAGAAGCTATCTGGTACCATGGAACCAATTTCGGAGCTGATGAATCCCAAGTTTCTACTTGCTCCTGCGCCAGAAGTGATTATTCCTGGACCTGAAGAATATGCGTATGCACCATAACTTCAAATGATTGAAGCCTCTTCTTCTGGTTATGCTTCTGAGAAGTCTCTTGCCGATGAACCTGCTTTTGCACTAGCATAATTATCTCAACAATATGAGCCATATTCAACAAGATTACTGAAATTCCTAACTTAATACTACTCTAGATTGAGGAAAAAATAGGTAAGTAATACACCTTAAATTTCTCAGAGCTCTACTTTTGAGCAATAATGCCCAAGGTTCCAAAGAGTGGATCAAATCCCAACCTAGCTTCGAATTATTTGCCTCATTAAGGGTCAATTTGGAAGTTTAAAGTGGAAGGAAGGGAGGACTTTGAAAAGAGATAAGGGTGGAAAGAATTAAAGGATTTCGATTATGAGGGTTTTGAAGGGTTCGCTTTTATTCATAACACCAAAAATCCCCTAATTTGGGGGAACTCAAAATTTGTGTTGAATGAGTGTTTTGGAGGGCTTACATAAATTTTTTAAATATATTTTATGTTGTTATAGTATCATGAAAACTAAAAATATAATAATGATTAACACTCTTTTATCTTTCTATACGAAAATCATTTTTTTCAAAATATGTTACCAACCTACCCACTAAATGGAGTATCCTGCAATGTCTAGTTAAAGTTATTGGCCATACATGAATTGAAATTGGGTAGACTAGCATACTATACACCACTAACCCACTAGGAGGACTCTACCTGCAATGGAGAGGAGAAAATCCTTTTATGCAACTAATTTGGGCTTAATCTTGTCTGCTATAGGCTGAAGGTGAATTATCTTAGGTTTAACTTTGAAGATAAGAGCCCTACATAAGTGAAAGTTAAAGAACAATATTGTGCCCTAGTGGTTTCTGTCTAGCGTGTAGCTTTTGCTAAATAGGTTATGACGCTGGTAAGAAGGCGTGTGACGTCATCAGATTCTAAGCTCAACACTCTGGAAGAATACCTTTGATGTGTTACAAAGAAAGTCAAGAATTGGGAATGCTTCTAATGCAACGATTCTAAGGAACGTTATTATAAGAGCTTTTGATCGTGACTTTGCAAGGAAGCTTCGGAGGCCTTCTAAAGTTTTGCTTATGTTGTCCCAAGTTCTGAAGACGCTGAATACAATGATTTGCTGAACAGGTTCTGAAGATCTGAAGAAATTACTTCTGAAGACCAAGATCTGAAGACTATGAAGACAAGGTTCTGAAGACTCAAAGACTCATATTTGTACTTGCATAGTCCTATTTGTACTTGCTATCTATCATTCCCACCATGACCGTTGGGAATATTACAACTGGATTTGTGTTTCCTATTCTACCGTCCAATGGATATATTTCTTCAGCTATAAAAGGAAGACTTGGATGAATTTGAAATCAACTAATCAGTTCTACTAAACTACACCAAAGCGCTACACAAAGTCTGTTGAGATATTCTTTGTATAGTTTTGTATTTTTAGCAAGGAGCTTTTGTTCACATCTTGCTTTCAACCACTGATCCAAACATGTAGCAAGTCAATACAATTTTAATAAGTTTTTTTTCTCATATCGTGAAAATTATATGAAGCGGGAAAATAAAACAACTGCTACAAATATTTATATCGTTTACATTACATCTTCTAGATGGATAACTGTTTCAACTCAAATTTACTATTATTCTTAAGTTTTTCTTTTTTTAATTTCCTATTTTTATTACATTCTGCAAACAAATGCATGTACAAAGCCATAACCATTTCCTATTTTTATCACAGGCGGGATAATGTTTTAGACTCACACTCTTTAATATGTCCGTCCCGCTCCATCCTGTTTTTTTACGGGCACAAATATTAACATGAAAATTTATTATTTTTAAACTTAAAAAGGGCAATGCCTGCGGACGCGCCCCGTTCCACATTTATTTTTTTGTAGGGAAAAGTAAAATTTTAGTCCCGCACCCTCAACAAAGTGCGTCTCGCCCGCCTTTTTTGCGGACTTTTGCGGAGCAGACCTAAACGGGGTGGGCATGGGCGTTTGCCACTTCTAAGTTAGATTGAAATTTTTTCTGAATTGTAAGTTATTTTGAGAATTTTTAAAAAAATATGGATTATTTGGATAAAAATTCCGATGTTTTGGTCTGAGCCAATGTCCAGAATATTTTATTAATTATTAATATAAAATAATTTCATAGTATATTTCATTGTTTAAATTATTCATAATTTTTTTTATTAATTTATGAAATTGATAAATTAAATTATACAAAAAATTGTAATAAATATAATATCTATCTATAAAATACTAGTAATTGAAAACAAATGGAGGAAAGAGAGACGCTAAATGAACTAGTAGAAGACCCATGCAAGCGTACGGGTAAGATCATTGGTATGTTTAAGCATTTTTTAGAAATGTAATGATTAAATTGCTAGAGTATTACCTATAAGATATAAATTTTTAAGAAACAATATGATATGATTTGGTTAGCAAATAAAAGTAAAAGTGGAAAGTACAAGGTTTGATTGCCCAAGAAGTTCATAACATGGCTCAATACTTAAGTCAATATCTACAATCAATCAAAATAGCTCCACCAATATAGGATCCAAAATACTCTCGAAGTAAAAGAAATACAAGATAAGAAAAGCTATATAAATCATAAAGGTATGGTAAAGTCATAATTAAATGATACATATTGTAAAGATTTTAATATAACAATTTCAGTGGTGTAACAATTTAAATGACACTTAAATTATGAATAAGTTGATAGGGTTGTTTCGGAGATGCATCTCCTAAACTTAAAAAAAATACCACGAAATTGAATTACATTTCAATGATGTAACAGACGTCTCTGGAGATATATCTCCGAAATTTAAGGAGTATTTTTAAATTTTTATAGGGTGCTAATACACCTCATCAGGTGAAATTAGAAATTCCCTTGTTTTTTTTTTTCATAATCAAACATTATCCAAGCCCTATTCTTTATAGAAATCAATTTGACTGCTATCCTAACATAACTCACATTTTATTAAAATCAATTATACAAATAAATTCAATCAAATTAATTATCGCCACTGCAAAATCAATTACACGCTTAACATTGTTAGTCTAGTATAACTTAATGGTTAACATATTTTTCACATGTCTTTGTTAGTCTAGTATTATGATTAGGTCTTAAGGACAAATCTAACCCAATTTTACTTGAAAACGACACATGCATTCCATCATGTTTGAACCAAAGACAAACCACACTAATCTAATCCTACATCAAATTTCAACAACATTCAAGCCTTATCCTTTGAAGTAAAGTAGACTACATTTATCAAACAATGCCATAATACTTCATAAATCATTCATCAAACTTGAAATGAAAATAACAGGATATTATAATTTATACCAATACAAGATACATATGGTGATTAATAACATAATTCTGCCCAATTTTGTGCCTACTTTTCCCTCATTATTGCAAAGAGTAGCTGCTACCTATCAACAACCACATACTATACCACAACTCTAAACAAATACGGTCACCATCCACTGTTAGATATCAATTACACTGCCCAAAAACTGTCTGCTTTATCCAGTCTCGTTGTCCTAGCTGTTTCCCTATTTAGATAAGTTGGCATACCTTAAATCTCCTGAAAATGATTATAATAACTATCACAAGTTAGAGAGCATGGATCAATGAGAATACGAACAAGCTAGTTTTGACGATAATCCCTTCATCTTCCATTATAGAAATGTTGCAACTTGCAAGACTAATAAACAAAAGCGGTACTGTTCCTCAAGAAAAAATGACAGAACTTTGTTTCTGTTTGCCCACACCTTCATTAAATGTAACCTCAACTCACATGATCAAGTCCTACTTCCAACCCTCACAATCACATGGTCGAGTCCAAAGTGTTGGCAGCAGCTTCCTTTTTGAAATCTAGCTGAAACAATTTTAATTCTTTCGCATTAATATCCAAGGAACAACCTCAAATCAAGTAATCAATAACACTGAACTTATTAAAGGGAACAAAAAATTGTTCTCTCAACAAAACCATAGGTAACAAAATCATAATGTAAGTATATACATTCATATGAATTCAATATTTCGTTTGTTGTGTATATCTTATTCGCCACCACTCAATGAACTATAGTTTGACATTCAATGTCAATACTTCCTATGTAGTGATGGAGATGACCAACTTCCTATATTGTTATATTGGAACCGTTGTTATATTGGAACCGTAACTCGAATTGTAAATAGGAGGATATAGGGTTGAACAATTGAAGTATGTAGTAGTGGAAGGGTTTTGTACTAGTGAAACATTTATTATCTATTATCTATTATCTATTATAATATATTAAAACAAAAGTACCTCGAAATTCCACTTCAAGCCCTCTCATAAAAACACAAAAACTTTTCTTATTCTATAGGTAGAAAAGACTTTTTGTTACATAACTCAATATCATCCATTTGGCATTTATTACGGGTGACGTGGCAACACCCAATAATTGGTTGCATTTTATATTTTTTTATTCCATTATTAATTGAAAGATTGTCAATTGAAACGATACATTTATGCAACCGAAATTAAATAGCCAACATAAAGTGGTTTTACATTTTTCAAATGAAAGTTCCCTTTCCATATGTTCAATGCACGAGAAGCTCAACCAAGACAATGAGTAAAAGTTAGAAAACCCTTTCACTATTTAATTTCACCATAAACAATGGATCTGAAAGCAAAACACATATCTAAATTCCTCCACCCCAAATATGGTACGATTGAATATTTCATTTTAGGGTTTGAAGCTTTATAAAGCCATAACCCATGGCTAATCATCATCGTTCTCCAGGTTCTTCATACAAAATCGTTCTTCCACCTCAAGAACTCCTCGATGATCTTTGCAGGTTAGTAATTTACATTTTTTACTTTCGGTTCGATTTTTTCTGCTTTTTTACTTGCATTACCTAAGGAATTCTGTGATATTTTTTTCTGATTTTTCTGATATTGTTTTTTTCTGTTTTTGTTACTCTTTTTTATATTAGTTTCAAGTTTTGTAGAAATGGTTTGGCATGAATTTATAAAAGGCCAGATGAACGACAATTTCGACTACGCTGACACCGGCCTAATCTTGCTGCTACTGTAGTATATGGTGAAAATCATGCTGGTGTTGTTGTTAGTGGAAATGTCGTGCTTAAAGGTAATTCATTTGGTTTATAGGATCACTCTGATTGTTGATTTTATTTTATAGATGTTAAACATATGGATCACTCTGATTGTTGATTTTATTTTATTGAAGTTAAACATATACGTATGTGCATTTTGTTTGATTCATTTTTGAGGAAATAATTTTGGTTTTTAGTACTTTAGTTGCTTCTATCTGGATTTGATATTGAGAAAATACTTCTTCTTTCATAAGTGATGCTTGAGGAAAGATTTGGTCAATTTTTCCACTATGTTTTTTCAAATCTGACTAGAAATCTCATTACTTTTTATGTTTTACCCCAGTGTTGTCCTTGGTAATTGCTCTGATATATTTATTGATTGGTGGATGAGGATTATAGATCTGGGGCATAACCTTTTTTTTTTACCATTTTTAATTTTTATATTGAGGTTTGTCCAGCCTGCTGATTTCTATCTATTCAAGGCAATAAAAAAAGTATCTGCAATATATTTGTCTAATGAAAACATCTTATAATAGAGCAAGGAGGAGTATGAAGCATCACTTTGTTTCTGTGGAAGCCAAGTATGTTATGGGAGCTACTTGAATCTAATTACAATTATCTTTTTCACCTTCTAATTACACTTAATGTCTACACATGCTTAAAAATCATACAGAGTAGAGAATCATATATCTTGGTTACTTAATGTCTACGCATGCTTAGAAATCATACACAGTAGAGAATCATATTTAAATAAATATGTTTCTCTTATTTTTTCTGCTACAGCTGCCTTGGAAATTCTCTTAACGGACGGTTTTAGAGACCGGTTATATTTGACAATTTTGGAAAGAAAGATGCAGAGTTGGTGTTGAAGCGGAATGAATCGGTAGTGCTTGCTAGCATTCAAAACAATTCTTGAAGATGTAGAAGTGTATTCTTGAAGATATAGTTTTTCTTTTGTCTATAATACCCTTAATTTTTAATCTTTTCAATATACTTTTTTCTCTCTCTCATAATAATAAGTTAAGGGCAATTTTGATAAAACTATAATGATTACTACATTGAAATTTGAAAGTGACAATTAAATTGAAACAATTTTTTTTCACAAAAGTGACATTTATAAAAGAACGGAGGGAGTATATTATAACACATATAAATATAAATGCGGTGAAAAAAATAGTAATATTGGAAGTGTAAATCAAAATATGGAATTCTATCAAATGATATTTTTTTATCCATTGTGCATTTCGATTGTGTTGCAGGTGATTATTTTAGATGAATCAATTTGTTCCATATATGTTAATGAAGACCTATTAGAACAATTTTGATTGGTCAATAATCAAATTTACATACTTTAATTATACACTACCTGGTATCTAATAAAAATATGAAACATATAGGAAACATTTTATAAACAATATCCATAAAATTAATCAATATTGATTATTATTATTATTTTATTTTTTTTGGAGCAAAAAATTTTTTATTCCAAAACGCAATTACAGCAATGCCGATCTATCGATCCAGGCTACACCTCAACAAATTCAACAAGGAAAACAGATTACCAAAAATTAGAGCCAACTATAACATATTACAATAATTGGCCAATTTAATATCTAAAGCAGCCCTGTGTCCAATAATATCCTTGATGTATTCACTTCTCAAGTCTTCCTTTTTGCCATTCTGAAAAACCATCTTGTTTCTTTGGTTCCAAGTAGCATACACCATCTCAGTGGCAGCTAGTTTCAGTAGCTTTGCGCGTTCGCTCTTCCCTTTGGTTTGGCTACAAATCCACTTAGCCTCTTCTGTCCAATCCCCAGGAGTATGTCGAATCTTCATCCAGGTAAGAAGCTGAATCCATGTTTTCTTAGTCTCGGCACAATCGAAGAATAGGTGCTGATTTGTTTCCATTTGCTCACAGTACACACACAATCCATCGGTTAGAATCCCAATCTTACTTATCCTATCTTTCGTGGGTAACCGGTTTTGACACGCCATCCATAGAGTAAATATGGCACGCGGTCTAGCTTGGTTATTAAACATAAGGGACCTCCAAGCAACTTTGGGCTTATCACCTCTCATCATATGATACATCTTACTCGTATCATAGTTTCCAGTCACTTGAAACTCATGCCAAAGTGCTGACTGACATAACACATCCCTGCGCTTAAACATCGCCTTCAGAATCCAGGAACTATCGGCTTTGGGTTGGTACGTATGCACGTCGTGACGCTTAATGTAGTAGAAGTGGATCCATTGAATCCAAAGCTTGTCTTTCTTAGCACACAAATTCCACAACAGTTTCCCAATAGTGGCTCTGTTCCATTCGGCTAGAGAGATTAAATTCATTCCTCCGGCAGCATGCGGATCACAAATATGGTCCCAAGAGATGGGAGACTTTCTCGATGGCATGTCTTTTCCTGTCCAAAGGAACCTGCGGCAGAGACTCTCAATGTGATTAAGTACCTTTTTGGGCAATAGGAAAATCTGCATCCAGTAATTAGTGATCGCGAAAATAACACTTAGAATCAGCTGTAAGCGCCTTGCATACGATAACAGTCTGGTACTCCAATGATTTATCCTACTTAGCATTTTATCAAGGAGAGGTTGGCACATATTAATACTCAGTTTTCGACTGGCCAAGGGCACCCCCAAATATTTGAAGGGCAGACTGCCTCTTTCAAAAGTAGTTTCCTGCTGAATTCTAACTTGCTCATCAACATTACCCCCCCCCCCCCCCGAAATACACTTTGCATTTTGAAGGACTGGCCACCAGACCTGTAGCAGCAGAAAAGTCCCGAAACTTAGCCATCATCATCTGGACAGACAGTAGATCACCCCTGTAGAACAATAATAATTCGTCGGCAAAACAAAGATTAGTAATCCTAAGTTTTTGACATTTAGGATGAAATTTAAATCTCGGTTCCACATTAAGACTTTGGAGTAACCTATGAAGGTATTCCATAATTAAGACGAATAGGAGTGGAGACATCGGATCCCCTTGTCTCAGACCTCGCTTAGCTTTAAGGATTCTCGTCGGTGTACCATTTATAGAATACCTGTACGACACTGTTGTGACACAAACCATTATCCAAGTAACAAACTTGTGGGGGAAACCAAGTTCAATTAAGATCTGGTTAAGCGCAGTCCATTCAACGGTATCATACGCCTTTTGTATGTCCATTTGGATCATACATCTGGGGGATATATTTTTCCTATCATAGCCGCGAATCAACTCTTGCGCCAGCATTATGTTATTATGAATAACCTTCCCTGGAACAAATGCTGACTGACTATCATCAATCACAGCAGAAATCACTTTACCAAGCCTTGTAGGAAGGATTTTGGATATTATCTTATACACAGTGCTACAACAGGCTATAGGACGCATATCTTTGACCGTTTTTGCCTCGGAGGATTTCGGTATCAGGGTCACCAATGAACAATTCGCAGCCTTATATAATTTGTTACCATTAAAGAATTCTCTGACAGCTTCCTTAACACTAGGCCCAACAACACTCCAGGATACTTTGAAGAAATAAGCATTAAATCCATCGGTACCCGGAGCTTTATGATTACCTATGCTCATTAAGGCCTCCCATATTTCCTTGTCCTCGATAGGTAGGATGAGAGACTGAGCAAACTCTCTTGGTATGATCTTTCCTCTTCTAATGGCAGTAATATCAATACCTCTTAGATACCCAGCAGATGTCCATATCAAATAATTGTAAAACTGCAGAATCTCATTATTATTATTATTATTATTATTATTATTATTATTATTATTATTATTATTATTATTATTATTATTATTATTATTATTTATGTATATCGTCAAAACAATTTTTAAAAGTTAAAAATTAAACTAATTTCATTAACGTGTTTATTTCCTAAAATAATATAAACAGATTTATATATTTTTTAAATATATATATTCTAAAAGTGACAATAATTCTTGAAGTTAAAGACTAGAATATGAAAGTTGCGCAGGCTAAAATATGAAAGCTGCATAGCAGTGATGCATACATACAAAAGTGTATATATAATTAATATTTAACTTGATCGCAACAAGAATAAAGATAAAAATAAAGATGAAATTATGATATAAATTTAAAACGTTAAGTTAATTAATTTACTTATCAAATTCAATTTTATTTTATTTTTTAAAATCTATTTGTTACTAAAGTTTTATTTTTTTTAATTTTATTTTTTAATTTGTTTTATAGTTTGTTTTGAATGAGCAACTGTTTGATACGTTGTAGTACAAAAGTTTAATATCTATATAATTAATTAGTATTTAAAAAATTATTTGTAGTACAAGAGTTTGATAATGTGAAGTAGTTAATACTCAATAGAATAAAGTGTAATTTTTTTCTTTATATATTAAATGACACTCTCTAAATTATTTGTAATATTTTGGTTTGTTGATAAAGTCACTTTTACGTGAAAAATATTAACACATGGATGAAAAGTCACGCAACTTTCCATACTTCAATTTATCAAAAAATGTTAGTGTATTTTATGATAAAATTGTATCATTTATACTAACAAAATGTTATAAACATTAGTATATGATAAAAGAACATGAGACAATTATGATAGAAACAAACATTAATTTGTTATAAAAAGTATAAATTTATCATTCTTTTTTATATTTCTACAATTTTATATTATCATTTAATTTAATTAGTACACATATATAACATAAAGTTTTATCACTGAATCAAAAGCAAATTTTGCCTCTTTGTTAAAACCTAATAAATAATATACATTAATTATAATACTTTTAATTATTATAATAATATACATTAAACGTAGAAACTTTAAAGCATTTGACGGGAGCTGTCACACATTTTAGGTTTGGAACAATGAGCTAATATCTCAAATATGTTTAATAAATTTCATTCTCTAACTATGTTTAATTTCTTAATTAAAATTATATTTTTCGATATTCTTAAAACAAAAATATCATTTATTTTTTGATATTTTTCGATTTCTTTTTGAATCAAGGGATATATTATTAATTCAAAAAACAGTCTAATTACAATGGTGATCAAAGATCCAACCATCCAAAGAAACCAACAAGACTAACTAACACATTAAGGTAGCTATGTGTTTTCTTAATTTGGGTGAATACCACCCTCTATATATCACTTTCTTTATGATTCTATCTGTAATTTCTATACTTGTGCTTCTATAAGTATTTCCCCTAAAAATAATATCATTCCTATATTGTCAAACACCATAGACGGTTTCGGCCAGAGCAATCTTCAGGACCCTAAACCGCCAGCCTTTCTTGCCAATCATACAGATGGATATTTTTCGATATTATTAATTAAAATTATCATTTATACTGATAAATACACTAATAAATGTTAAATTATAATTTTATTTATTTATTTATCTACTTATAATTACTCGATATTCTTAAAACAAAAATATTTTTATTTTTTTCTCTTTCCTATATAAAATTTAATAATTGATTTATTTTATTTGTTATTATTTTAAGGCATGCCACATGTCAGGAAATAAATGTACTTGCAAAATTTTGAAAACAAATCAATAATTTAGTTTTTCAATTATAATATTTTTACTATAAAAGTAATTTAAAAGTTGTCTTTTTAACTTTATGTATTAATGCTTACTATCATTTGTAAACAAAATTTTATTCCAAGGTTAAATATTTAATTTATCATTATAAAAATATAAGAATAAAAATTATTTTGTAATTATTTATATCCTTATTTGGGATAAAATATATTTTGAAATTATTTAGATTTTTATAGAAAGGTTAATAAAACTAAACAAAATCAATTGAGATTTTATAATTTTTATAAACTTATGAAATAACTAAAACTTATCAGAATATTTTCAAATTAATTTCATAATTGTAATCATGATAAAAATATTTTAAATAATAGTCGTCAAAATTTAATGATAAATGGTAATCATAAAAAATAATGATAAAAGATAAAAATTTATTAATATAGTCAACTTTATAAACTGAATAAGCTACCATTGTTTTTATAAACGTAAATAAGTTACAAATAATTTTTTGAAAGTCATAAATTTAACTATCAATACAATTATTTTTATAAATGAGAATAAAAAGTAGATTATGAAATTTTCATAATTTTTTATTTTAGAATTAATTTGACATATCATTTTAAATTTGAGATCCTTATATTTATTATGATTATTTTGAATATATGGGGATAAATATATATTATTTACCATATGTTTTAAATTTATATATTTTTATAATTGTACATATTCAGATCTAATTACTCTATTAACATATTAATATTTTCATTATTTATTTAATTTTTAAATGTTTTATCTTTTGCTCTTGATTCTTTTGATGGGGTACTGTCATACATTTTATTTTTATTTATAAAACTTATAAATTTGAAATTTGACGGGCAACTGTCATATGTTTTAGGTTTGTAAAAATAGAATAATATCTAAAAACAGATTTAATAAATTTTTAGAATTAATTCATTTAGATTCAACTTGAGTTTGTTAACTCATTTGAATTCACGAGTAGATGTGAACATATATATATATGAGATATAAACTATTGCATAAATGTTTATATATATATATATATATATATATATATATATATATATATATATATATATATATATATATATATATATATATATATATATATATATATATATGAACTTTATAAGTCAAAATTAGATACATGTAATGTGAAATTCCGACCAGACTCGTGCGACAGCACGAGTTTCCTACTAGTTCAAGAATAAAACAAATAAATCAAATAAATAAAATATCTCACAAAATATGTAATGATGACAAATCAGCAAAATTTATTGTCAAAACAATATGGTGAGAGCAATGTTTTAAAAACCGAACCGGAGAAAGAACCGTTAAAACATACGTGTCATGGTTCAATCGGTTCAACCGTGGTTGAACCGTATATTAAATTTAAACTAAAAAAATACATATAATATTAAATATTCTAATAAAATTAATTTATATCATAATTTGTAGAATAAAATTCTCAAATAAATAGAATACTAATAAACAAACTTACAAAATAAGAAGAATGCAATGTAAGATCGAATAACAAAATATAAAATTAGTTAGGACCAATGTATATATTTGTCCTAATTGCTTAACTCAAAACCATAAGTTATTCCTCAGTATAATTTTTCCCATATCTTTAAAGACCAACATCAGTTATCTCGTGCCCACAAATATTACATTATTTATTCTCTTTCTATGACATTTACATTGTCTTTTGTTTTTCAATTTTATTCTTTATTTTCTATCTATATAATTTTAAATGTTTACTATAATTAATTTTTTTAGCTTTAAACAAAGAAATAAAATGAGGTAAAACATAAAAAATTTATCTTTGATTTTTTAAACCGTCTGGTTCACCAAAATCGGTTTCGATTTTACGATTATTTTGATATTTTGCGCTTGAAGCAATTTTATCTCAATTTTATAGACCTAACCGTTTATTGGTCCAAACCGAACCGGATTAGACAACGGTTCAAAGTTGAACCAATTCAACCGGCCGAATCAATCCGGTTTTTAAAACATTGTGTGAGAGTAGTGATTTAAAAAACTTTCATGTCCTTGTAATTAGTCTAAATTAATTTTTGATTAATAATGTTAGATTGGCGGTTCCATATAGCCATTAAAGAGTTGTTTGGGTTAAAAACTCGTAAATTGAATAATTTATTTTTCTCGTCTTCCAAGGTTTGAAAAACACGACATCAACAGTTACAGTCTCATGTGTCCCGTCTTGTCGTAAATTGAATGATTTTTGTTCATTGATCTCTCAAACTAAGATCATAACGCTCTTGTGCTGGCTTGCAGTTCTACAATGGCGGATGAAAAAGACGCTTTCTATGTTGTTAAAAAAGGGAATCTTGTTGGCATTTACAAGTCTTTAACTGATATCCAACCTTTACTTTCATCTTCTGTATGTAAAGTTTTTGTCTTTATAAATTTTCTGCATTTGGGTGTGAACGATTTTAAAGCAGTTATGTTTTTCAAGTGTTTAATTTTATGTTTTGATTTTTTTTTTCATGCAGGTTTGTGGTGAGAGTGTGAGTGTTTATAAAGGGTTTTGTTTGCCTGAAGAAACTGAGGAGTATCTTGTCTCACATGGGCTTAAAGGAGCTACTTACTCTATCAGTGCTGCCAATGTTAATGCAGCTAGTTTTGGAAAACTTGTTCCTTGTCCTTATCAGGTTTGAGACACTATTTGTTCTTACTTTTGTTGTTGTCTTAAATTTGTTGTGAATTTTTTTCCGATTATATGGAATAAAGGCCTATGATTTGAGAAAATAGGATAATTGAAAGTAACCAAATGCATTGGTGTTAGATATTAGCAAGTGTCTTCAATCTGAAGTGTAGTTACTGCATAAATAAAAAGCCGTATTTTGTGCGTCCTGAGGCTTGATTTTGTTAACTTGAACTTTTGCATTTTCCTAAATGTTGTCAATTATGGATAGAAGAAGTTGTTCAAAGGGGTTGCTACAATGCTATAGCCCAACTTGGCAGCACTTTGTATTAAATCATGTGTTATGGAACAATAGTTTTTTTCTTCTTCTTCTTCTGAAATTCAAAATATATTAATTGAATTCATTTCTAACACAAGTGTGCAAGAATTGACTTTTAGAATACAGACCCGCCTCGATTAAAAGAGAAAAAACCGGATGCTACCAAGCTACACTAAGCTGCAGTGCTTCCCCTACACACCCTCTTTCTGCTCCAAAAACCAATTAGTGAGAAGCTACATCGTTGTCCGAGAATGGCAAACCATTATACAAACGGAAAAGTTTGCTTGCAGGCCACTGCAGGCAGAGGCAGCAGCCTTGCCACTTTGCACCGGAGAAAAGATACCATCAAAATACCAAAATGCAAGATTCTAACCACTGAACAAAAGCATCTCATTCCCTTGTGCTAACTCGACTACAGAAATAGTCACTAGATCTCCCTGAAAATCAGAGATAGTATCCAGAATTGGGCCTATTCGGGAGACAAAATAGCCCATGGAGATCCCAGCACCATTCTGATAGGATCTCTACTAACTCATTCATCAAAAAGACATGGGTAATTAGTTAAACTTGGTAGTAACCATAGCCACGACACCATCTTGGTTTTATCCACCATTGCACCATGCGATTGCACTATGATCTTGAAAATTCGGTCGTTCCTAACCTTCGAAATTTACCAAACTCCGCTATACTAAGGCGCTATAGCAATATTAACAATGCTATGAGAACATTGATTTTCGTCTCTTATTATGTTGGACTTGGAATGTATTGCATAGTGGTTCATTTTTCATTATCATTTTATCTTGTAACTTCTTAAGCTTATTTGTGTTTGGCAAGTTTGCTATTAGAAAAATTCCCAACTTCATGAAGAGATTGATATTCTTTCAGGATCCATACTCTTCTGGAGGAGGAGTTATGGTGAATTCCACATCAAAGAGCTTGCAAGGTGCATTACAAGTTGATGATAGTGTGAGTTATCAGAAAATATTCCTCTTATATTCTATGGAATGAAGACTTCTTTTTTTGTCCAAAATAACTTTTTCCTACGTATTTTGTGGTGGACTTTGAATACATGGGTTTTCATATATTATTAACATTATTTGTGATAACGTCTTAAACTGTTTTTATGTTTTTTACCGCTTATACCAATAGTGTCATATCTCTTGAAAGTTTGCAATTGGAGAAACATTTAACTTTAAAAAGAGATCAATTTTTCATTTTTTTGTCAGAATCCTAATTCTAACGGAGGAAGAACAATTATGACGAATTCCTCGTCACATAATTGTGCCATGCAACTTGATACTAATGTGAGTTGCCAATTTTAGAATATCCTCAAACAATAATTACAATTATTGGCTAGAGTAACACAAAACTTTTATTTATACAGAAGGGAGGTGGATCATTTTCATTTTCAACAAACGTGCAAAGGAAGCATAGTACAAGTGGATTACAACTACAAGCAGAGTTGTCTACTAATACTTGCGTAAGTTTTTGTGTTTTGCATGGTTAATATCAAATGTCAGACGTAAGAGGTTCGTGGTTAATATCAGATATCAGATGTAAGTGGTTTAAGTTAGTTTTTGTCTATTGCGTGGTTATTATCAGACGTGAGTCGTAAGAGGTAGTACCTTAAGGCAAGGATGAAGTTCAAATATGTGTCTTTACATGTAGTTATCTTTTATTTTAATTATCTCTAAATAGAGGTTTACATTGGAACTTCATTTATCCATAAAATAGCTATTAATACAATCAAAATTATTTTAGATTTCTTGTACACTTCACTTTGATGGCGCATCTAAAGGGAACCCTGGGCTTGCCGGTGCGGGAGCAATTTTGAGGGCAGATGATGGAAGCAAGGTGTCTCTATTTTGTACCAATACTAAATCATTTTTGTAATATTATGTGAATATATGAAAAGAACATACTCTTATATCTCTCCGCAGGTCTATCGATTGCGTGAAGGAGTTGGTACGGCTACTAATAATGTTGCCGAATACAGAGCCTTGATTTTAGGATTAAAACAAGCTCTCGAGAAAGGATTTAAGCATGTATGTGTTAAAGGAGACTCCCTACTTGTTTGTAATCAGGTTTGTTATTGCTAGAAGATACGAAGTATCCATCAATATTGTTAAGTAGTGGTACAATAGCCTATAGCGTAGCAGAGTTTTTGAACCTCTTCATACTTGTTGGTATGCACTATTCCTAATAATACCATTTGTTAACTGACATAGTAGTAAAAAAACCGATCATATTCTAATATCGGTATGTTAACCTCCTACCAAAAATATTAAAATATATTTTCATATGAACACATGGTGATATAGCTAATTAGTAGTATAAAAAAAAAAGTAATTATATAGAAGTTAATATATTAGGGTTCCACATTACACATATAGGCCACGGCCACCAATGAAGAACGTGTATGTTAGTAAGGTTAGACAGATATAAATAAGAATCGTAATCATTCATTTTGTAAAGTGTAACAAAATGTTATTTTTTTAATGTTACAAACTGTAATTAGGAAAGATTTATATTTGAGAGAATAATAGAAATTATGTTATTTATTGTATGTTTCCTTTTTCTTGTTCTTGGATCTTTCCTTTTTCCTTTTTCTTCTCTTGTTCTGTTTTTCCTTTTTCTTCTCTTGTTCCTGTTTTGTTATTTCTCTCTTGTTCCTGTTTTGTTATTTCTCTCTTGTTTAACTCTTTGAATTCCTAGTAACTCAAGCTTACTTATATATTATAGGAAAAGAAAATATATTAATGGAGATGAGAATTGTACTTGCTCATATAATCTCAAAATTCGGAATCCGCTTTTCCTTTTTCTCTGGTCACACCTGTTTTGGGTTGACTCCTTGTGGTGGGGCGAGCACAGTTCCTTAACCCTACATGTTAACCCACTTGTTTACCTTATATGGTTTTTACGATATATGGTTTCATGTTAGGCAAAAACTCGACAATAACCTGCAAGATTGTGGAAATGTGCGATTCTACCTTCTGGATCATAATTATGACTACCATATTACGATTATGACTACCATATTACCTGATAAGAACCAAAAAATGGAACAGAATTGAAAATATGAAAACTGAAATTTATGTAGATAATATTGGAATATTACAACACAGGTTTTCGAGAGCCTGTCTCTCCACAATTCAAATTCTTCCTAAATTTTCTGAATGCCTTCCTAATTCTGATTTGCTTCTATTTATACTGTATTTACATCTGTTCCTAATTGGCACAATTAATTTGAAGGGTTATAACTGTTAGATTTGATGCTGTTTGGTTCCAAGGGTTGCATCCCTTCGGGTGGGTGTGTCTGTTCACCAAGGGTCACGCCCCCTGATTCGCATCTCCTGACTCTGCACTCCTTGGGAGTCGCTGCCTGCGTGTGTAAAACTTGGTGATGGGTGGCCTAGGCTTATCAATACCCCCGCCTAAAAGATTCACCTTGTCCTCAAGGTGAAAATTTGGGAAGACCTCTTGAAATTTAGCCACAGATTCCCAACTATTTTCACTTGTAGGCAGATTCTGCCATTTAACTAAGACTTCCACGTTGCCAGGTTGTAATTCACGAATATCTAAAACAGAGTCCGGATAAACCTGTAATTCCTGATCCTCAGATAGCATAGGTGGTAAAGGTTGGGATTGGAAAGAATCACCAATGGCCTTCTTGAGGAGAGAGACATGAAATACTGGATGAATTTTACTATGAGATGGAAGATCCAATTTGTAAGCAACAGCACCCACTTTTTTTAACACCTGGAAAGGACCATAAAATCGAGGCGAGAGTTTTTCATTAATCCTTTTAGCCAAGGATTTTCTCCTGTAAGGTTGCATCTTTAAGAACACCCAATCACCGATTTCATATGTTATATCTCGGCGGCGTTTGTTGGCATTTGTGCGCATGACATCTTGGGACTTCAACAAATTCTCTCTCAGAGCCGCCAATAATTCATCTCGAGCAATTGTAAGTTTGTTGACTTCTTCAAGGCGGGACGGAATGGTGGATCCCTTAAGAATGTGAGGTGGATCACGTCCATACAATGCTTTGAAAGGGGACATTTTGGTTGAAGCATTATAATTGGTATTAAACCAGAATTCAGCCCAGGGAAGACAAGAGACCCATTTCTTAGGCTTAGTACCTGTTAAGCATCGTAAATAAACCTCCAAGCATCGATTGACAACTTCCGTTTGTCCATCCGTTTGAGGATGGTATGCCGAACTGAATTTTAGTTGTGTACCTGCTGCTTTAAAAAGGGCTTTCCAAAAATTACTTAAAAACAAAGGATCACGATCTGAAACAATGGAAGACGGAAATCCATGCAATCTTACAACTTCCTGTAGAAAAACTGCAGCAACATCGTTAGCGGTGTAAGGATGCCCTAATGGTATGAAGTGGGCATATTTGGTGAGCCGGTCAACCACCACCAGAATTGTATCCTTCCCCATGGATTTGGGTAGTCCTCCAATAAAATCCATCGAAATGTCTGTCCATACTTGAGTAGGAATTGGTAATGGCTGTAGCAGTCCTGCCGGTGACAAGTTATCGCTTTTGTTTCTTTGACAGACTTCGCAAGCTGCAACAAAATTTTTGATGTCGGTTTTCATCCCTTCCCAATAAACTAGATCTGCTATTCTTTTATAAGTCCTGAAGATTCCTGAGTGTCCTCCTACCAAGGATGAATGGAATTCTTTTAAAATGATGGGAATTCTGGAGGATGATTTTGACAACACCAATTTCTCCTTGTAAAATAGTTTCTGATCCCTTAACGTGTAGCCAGCATGAGACATGGGATTGATAATTAGGTCTTGCATGATTTTTTGTAACTTGACATCTTGTTTGATCTCTTCAACCCATTCCTCGAAATCGTGAATTTGTAAGACTGTCATGGCACAATAAGAACTTCTCCTGGATAGGGCATCGGCGACAGAATTTTCCTTCCCTGGTTTGTACTGTATTTCAAAATCATATCCTGCTAATTTGGAAATCCATTTGTATTGTTCCTCACCGATCATTCTCTGCTCTGTCAAAAATTTCAAACTTTTTTGGTCAGTTTTAATAATAAAATGATTTCCCAACAAGTAGTGTCGCCATTTCTGGACTGCTTTTACGACTGCCATTAATTCGCGATCATACACTGATTTCCTCTGATTCCTTTCTGATAGGGTAGTACTCCAAAAGGCCAGGGGTCTTCCTTCTTGCATTAGAACAGCCCCTAGTCCGGTTCCGCAAGCATCTGTTTCAACCACAAAAGGTTTTGAAAAGTTGGGTACTGCTAATGTAGGTAAATTGGTCATGGCTTGCTTTAGTTGTTCGAATGCAAGTTCTGCCTCTGGACTCCATTGAAAGGCATTTTTCTTCAACAGGTTGGTCAATGGCCTTGCTATTCTTCCATAATCATGAACGAACCTCCTATAATAGCCAGTAAGGCCTAGGAATCCCCTTAAGCTAGTGACATCCTTGGGTGAAGGCCATAACGTCATTGCTTCCAGCTTCTTAGGATCTGCGGATACTCCTCCAGCAGAAATAACATGTCCCAAATATTCCAAGTTATCTTGGCCAAATGAGCACTTCTTGCCGTTGATCTTCAATTCATTTTGTTGGAGTAACGTTAATACATTTTGCAGATGTTGCTTGTGTTCTTCCATAGAAGGGCTGTATATTAGGATATCATCGAAGAATACCAAAACGTATTTTCGGAGTACTGGCCTTAATACTTCATTCATTAATGATTGAAAAGACGAAGGTGCGTTAGTAAGTCCAAATGGAAGTACCAAAAATTCATAATGACCTTCATGTGTTCGAAAAGCAGTTTTTGCAATATCCTCTTCCTTCATTCTGATTTGGTGGTATCCGGATCTTAAATCCAGTTTTGAAAAGATGTTGGCCCCTCCTATTTCGTCTAACAACTCTTCAATCACCGGGATGGGAAATTTGTCGGGAACAGTGATTTTGTTCAAGGCCCTGTAATCTACACAAAACCGCCAACTACCGTCTTTCTTTCTGACTAGGATGACAGGACTAGAATAAGGACTCGTAGATGGTCGGATGATTCCCGCTTCTAACATTTCTGCAACTAATTTTTCAATTTCTGTTTTTTGATAGTGAGGATATCTGTATGGTCTGATATTCGGTATTTGGGCTCCTTCTTTGAGGTGAATGGCATGGTCTTGACGCCGATGAGGAGGAAGTCTTTCTGGGGGTTCAAAGATGGAAGGGAAATCATGTAGCACATCTTTTAATTCTGACGGGATTGAATCCTTCCAATCTATCTCTGCTTGAATATGACGATAATCGATAAAGAACCCTTCTCCTTGCTGCAAAGCTTTCAACATAGAATTAAGTGAGGCATCTTTCTTTGAAAGTTCTGGCTCTCCCTTTAAAATCACCTTTCTTCCATTAATCTTAAAGCCCAACGTCAGTTGTTCAAAGTTGGCACTAATCTCTCCTAGGCTTGCTAACCATTCCATGCCTAAAACCACATCCACGCCTCCAAGGCCGAATAAGAAGAACTGTTGTTGTACTTGTACTTCTTGCACTTTCAAGGGAACCTTTCTGCATACTCCCTTACATTTGATTTTGTGACCATCTCCAACTTCTACAACGTATGATGGAGTGTCTTCCACTTCTAATTGTAATTTTTCCACTAGTTCCTTTGAAATGAAGTTGTGGGTGGCACCGCAATCTATCAGTACTATGACTTTGTTATCATCAATACTTCCCCAAACCTTCAAAGATCGGCGAGAAGTAAATCCCACAATACTATTCATGGATAATTGGGGCGTTTCTCCAAATTCGGGTTCGGGCTCCTCTTCGGAGTTTTCAACATCATCTTCATCTGTTACTAACATTATCCGAAGTTGTTTATTTCTACATACATGAGAAGTGCTCCATTTTTCTTCACAACGAAAACATTCTCCTTTCTTCCTCTTCTCTTGAAGTTCTGCTTCGGTTAACCGTTGAAATCCTCTGGGTCGGTTGTTGTTTTCTGGTTTGTTCACAGATACACTTCCCGTAAAAGAATTAGAAGGGCCATTACTTTTTCCTCCACCTTTCTGACTAACACCATAAGTAATAGTCTTCGAATAGGATGGGCTTCGATACGAGTTGTTGAATTTTGAATTTGAGTTAGAAGGGGCATTCGGTCCCACCTTCCAAATTGCTCTATTTTTTTGTTCGATCATTAATGCCTTCTTGACCATGATTGAAAAAGTGGGTGGTTCGTAGAGTTTAATTTCTGCCCCAATGTCTTCCTTTAATCCATTCGCAAAAATGTCCTTTAAATGTTCTTCATCGATAGTTTTCAGCATACCTGCAAACTTTTCGAATTGTTCAACGTACTCTTCCACCGTTTCTTCTTGTTTAAGTGCAAGGAGGGCAGCAAAAGGGTTGAGAGTGGCTGAAGTTTGGAACCTTTCAAGAATGGCAAGTTTGAAATCTTCCCATCCAATATCAGAATTGCAATTTTCCCACCATTGGAACCAAGATAGTGCCTTTCCCTCTAGAGCCACCATAACTGCCTGAATTTTCTCTTCTTCAAGGATTTCTCTCATTTGAAAGAAGCGTTCCAATTTATTTATCCAGCCATAAGCATCGGATTCTCCATCATATATGGGGATTGCCAATTTTCTCCATCGTTCTGTTTTTCTTTCTCCGGTGTGGACCTTGGTTGAACGTTCTCCATTGATGGAACCTTTGGGTGTGCCATCTTCTGAATGCTTGGACAAATTTTCCACCATGGCTTCTAGACGTGCAAAGCGTGTTTCGAATTGTTGTCGTTCTACATCTCGGTTTTGTCGGTCCGCCATCAACATTTCTAAAATTCTCTCCATTGTGTCTGGGTTTTCGGGATTAGATCGAGTTGTCACCATAGTTGGAAGCAAAGCACCTGGACGGTGCTCTGATACCAATTGATAAGAACCAAAAAATGGAACAGAATTGAAAATATGAAAACTGAAATTTATGTAGATAATATTGGAATATTACAACACAGGTTTTCGAGAGCCTGTCTCTCCACAATTCAAATTCTTCCTAAATTTTCTGAATGCCTTCCTAATTCTGATTTGCTTCTATTTATACTGTATTTACATCTGTTCCTAATTGGCACAATTAATTTGAAGGGTTATAACTGTTAGATTTGATGCTGTTTGGTTCCAAGGGTTGCATCCCTTCGGGTGGGTGTGTCTGTTCACCAAGGGTCACGCCCCCTGATTCGCATCTCCTGACTCTGCACTCCTTGGGAGTCGCTGCCTGCGTGTGTAAAACTTGGTGATGGGTGGCCTAGGCTTATCATTACCTGCTATAAATTTTAAACTTTTTATACTTTTCTAATATTTTACTACTTTTTTTATAGATTCAAGGTTTATGGAAAATAAAAAACCAGAATATGAGTTATTTATGCAACGAGGCCAAAGAGCTGAAGAATAAGTTTCTGTCATTCAGGATAAATCATATTCCAAGGGTAACCAATTTCCAATTTCAGGATTTTTTAATTTGCATGCCTATCTACCAAAGAAGTAATGATCCTAATGTTTGGATTAAGTTAGAAATTAAAAATGCATATTCCACTTTTTAACTAGAAGATTAAGATATGTACATAATATTTGGAATCTATTCATAAATAACATGTCTTTTTTATGTTCAAGGAATATAACCGAGATGCTGATACTCAAGCAAACCGTGCCGTTAATCTTAAAGGTTAGACATCAATACTTTTTTGACTTGGCTATATGTTGCTATTATATAGGTATAATATGTATATAGTAAATTTTAAGGAATTTTGAACTTTTGCAGATGGTGAAGTTGAAGAAGACTGAGATAAAATAATGATGAATTAGTAGCATGCATGTCTTATTCCTTTGTCTTCTGTTAATGAAAATTGAAGTGCATTAGCTATAAGGGTAGGTGTAAGCTAAATTTCTTGTATAGTGTATGCATAGCTATTTAAACAAATAGGAATTCTAGATGTGATCCTAAATTTTCAAAAGTTTTTAAATGAATTGGTTTTGCCTTAGCGACGCAATTTGTTATCTATTTGCCTTTCTATTTTGTATAAACTTTAATTTTTATTTGGATTTCTTATTATGCAAAGGACTATTTTTAATTAAATTAAAAAAGGTATTATTTAACCCGGGCAAAGACTAAAGATAGAATGTTTCTGTTGAGAATAAAAAAAATTAAGATTTTGTAAGCTAATTCGATTAAGATTATTATTTAATTTAAATTAGTCTTGTTGTATTTCATTATAATGATTTGAATTTTATAAAATAGTTGTGTTTCACTCCAGAATTTTTGCAAGTAAGAAAAGTTGTATGGCATCCAAAAACATATTTTAATTTTGATTCACCGTTTTATAGATTGGAATGGATCTTGTTTAGAAATTTTTTGTGGGAATTGTTTATCCAGCGCTAAATGGTGGAAAAATATCTTGAAGGAATTTTGAAAATGTCTTTTAGAATTTGAAAGTGTATTTTTCGAATGCACATTCTTCATATCAAAATACAAAATACGTCTTAAGTGATATTCATTTCATTTTTCCTCTACTCATTTACACTAAATCCATACACCCATACCCTGTTTTTTTTTTTTTTAAAGTCTAAAAATTAACTTTTGAAATAAATTTGAAAGTACACTTCCGAACAAAAACATCAAAAATATAAAAATGCAGGAAACGATTTGCAGAATAATTAAAAACTACAAAAATTTCTTTGACTGATGGGTCAGGCGTTTTATATCAGTCCACTGTAGGTAAATATCCCCTTGCCATATTTGATCAAAGGGATGCTAATGTAATGGAATAGTCAATGAAACTTTATGCCCTTGCGATATTTGATCTAAGGGGTGCTAATGCAATAATCAATGAAACTTGATTTAGCAATTGTGGGACTCTAGAAAATCAATGGAGTTTAAGTAAAATTGTGGGACTCTAGAAAGAGAATTTATTTATCCACCTCCTTATTTTCTTGGTGACCCCTGGTGAAAATTCTTAAACACCTCTATACTTCGGAAATGTATTTTCGAAGTGCAAAAAATGTTGTTTTCGGAGATATATCTCCGAAAACACATTTTTTTTTCAATTTTTTTCTTATTTCGAAAATGCATTTCCGAAAACACCATTTTGGAAGTGCATTTCAGAAATACTGCGTGTTTTGCAGTTTAGACAAAACAGCCCCTCCCCCCCAAATCATTTACCCTAAACCAATTTCAAACTCAACCTCTCTGAGATTTTCTGCAAACCAACTTCCAAGGCTACATCTACTTGTTCTACTACATTCAAAAGTATCTCAATCACCTTCAATTTCAATTTGTAAGTTTCTAAAGCTTTAGATCCATGATTGAAATGCATGTTAGGGTTGTTAGAAATTAGAAAATGATATAGGGGTAGGTTGTTAGTAGTCTTTAGGGTTGTTTAGAAGCATAAAAAATGATTTTGAAGTGTGTTTTGGGGTCTGACATGAAACCTGCAGAAATAGTGTTCGCAGGGGTGTTTCGGAAGTTCATTTCCGAAAACACCTCCCTGACCAGTTTCGGAAATGAAATTTCGAAAAGTGTCCAGAAGTGTTTTTTTTTAATTGTTTCGCATTCTTATGGATTTTAATTGTTTCAGGAATATGGCAGGCAACCCAGCACGTATCAGACAGGGGAGAGAGACACAGACAATGTCGGCTAGACGCGAGCGTGCGACGCAGCTTGCATCGACGCGGGGACGGGGTGGAGTACGAGCACCCGTACAGGCAGATGAGCCTGGTTCCTCGTCTGGATCGAGGAGTCGGCTGGCTCGAGTATCTTCTTCCCGTCAGGAGGATGAGGAGGAGGAGGTGGTTACATACCAAGAGGCGGAGGAGGAGATACCTGATGCTGATCCTCCACACGGGGAGGAGGAGGAGAAGGGCTACCCGGGAGGGTCTAGTGACACGTCCGTGCTGATTTCCTACCACGAGCGCGTCGCTCGATGTGTCTGGGATGGAAAGGTATTTTTTATAATTTATCCGACTTTATAATTTATTTAGCTTTTTATTCTACATTTTCTTAACGGTCTAATTAACAATGTTTTTTTGCTTTTGTTTTTGTTGTAAGATTTTTGGTCTCTTTAAAACAGAGGCGCAATGGTTTAATGATGCGGTGACTGCTTCCGGGCTTGGTGGGTTGTGCATGACCGGGTATACCACCATCAGCCACGGCATGCAGGGGGGCTTTGTGGAGCGGTGGCATAGGGAGACGTCTTCTTTCCACTTACCGGTTAGGGAGATGACGATCACCTTGCACGATGTGCAGTGTCTTCTCCACTTGCCGATTAGGGGGATGCTACTGAACCATTCTCGGATCCAGAGGGTCGATGCGATCGACTGAATGGCGATCTATCTGGGTATGGACCCAGATATGGCTGATTTTGAGTGCCGGACAACAAATGGGCCTCATATCCGGTTCTCCACATTGAGCGATTATTATGAGCACCACTTGGTGGCGGCGGTCGAATCCGAGGATGCGGATAACGACCTATTTATGGAGTATCACCGTGCTTGCGCTCTCCGGTGCTGGTTCATGTTTTTGGTAGGCACTTCACTCTTTGTGGACAAGAGTGCAAGATACGTCGACGTGACCTACCTCCGCTACTTCATGGACTTGACTACCATTCACCAGTGGAACTGGGGGTCATCTATTCTGGTATACCTATACCAGAAGCTGAATGAGGCCTCCAACTGGAGGACCAGACAGTTGACCGGATCCGCCACACTCCTGACGGTACGTTTCATTTTAATTGTTTCACATTTATTTATGGTTCGTATTTATTTTTAATACATTCTCCCGCATCCACGGCTTCCACATTGATCCTGCGTACGAGGACGCCATGCCCAGGACCGCCCGATACGTTCTCCAAAGAGGGAACAATGCAGTGGGACCATATCGTTGGTACCTTGATCGCACAGCTCACGATGACATTCGTTGGAGGCCATTCAGTGACTGCACTACTGTTGTCGTCTTTGACCGCATCGCGTTATATTCTGGCTGGTTGGCACGTGAGACCAACACCATGGTGAGGTATCTCCCTGAGCGGTGCATGCGGCAGTTTGGACATGTGCAGATGATACCAAGGTCACCGTTTGAGGCTGCTCCCGACACAGTTACCCGAGTGGAGCTCACTGCCATATTTGCGGACTGCGACCGTCATGTGATCCCGGAGGAGTATCGTCGCATGCAGGTCACCCAGGACTGACATTGTGTAGAGGGGTACGTCACATGGTTCTATCGGGTGTCACATCCTCTGATGACAGCCGACGCTCCCGGAGCTCCTAGGCCAGCATACGAGGAGATCCTGGAGAACCAACATGCCGAGGATGACCATGCCATTGATCTCCTGCCGATATGCCAGCGGATAGAGATGCTTGGGCGGGACGCGTTGGAGCGAGGTATCATTGATCATGGCGGTCCAGAGGAAGTCGCCGTAGTGGAGAGGATGGTCGGTGATGCGGGCCGTGCGGCGGCATACAGGAGGCAGAGGAGGTCCCAAGGAGAGAGAGTTAGACATACACAGTAGGGGTTTCAGATTATTTTTCTTGTATTCGGCTTGTATTTCGCACACTATTACTATTTTATTCGGCTTATATATATTATTTGGATTTTATTTATTATATTAGTATTTTCTGTTGATATGTCGTTTATTTTATTCGGCGTTTTCGTTTAATTAAAAATACGGGACTGTTAAGAAAAATAAAAAAAAACACAATTTCTGTATTATTCAGAAGTGCACTTCCGAAAATCTCCTAAAATGTGAAAAAGGTGTTTTCGGAAGTGCACTTCCGAAAACACCTCCCATTTGGTGTTTTCGGAAGCGTACTTCCGAAGTCTGAAAAAATTTAGAAAAAAAAATACTTCGGAGATGCATCTCCGAAGCAAGGGCAACTTGGAAATTTCGCTAGGGGTCAGTCCCATAGGGGGGTCAATAAAGAAATTATCCTCTAGAAAATCAATGGAGTTTAAGCTTGGATATGGAAGTATACTTTTATATTTATTTTGGAAGTAGATTTTTGACATTTTTTACAAAAACAAATGTTTTTGATTTTTTTTACAAAACGATTTATTTACGCATGAATTTAATATGTTTGGAATATTATTCAAATTTTTAAAAAAGTTTTGGTATTTTTTTTTGAAAAAAAGGGAAGACGGCCTAAACCCAAACAAGAAAAAAAATACTAAAGCACAACTGGTAAAGCCAAATCCCTACAATCATCTTCAAGGAATTGTTTCTAATGTGTAAGGCACTATTCAAAGGAAACATATCTCTCCTCCATGGTAATACCACTCTTTGCGATCATGTCAACCCATCTATTCTCTTCTCGATAGATATGCCTAATTCCCACTTCCCACTCCAAATCCACCAAAGATTTAATCTTATTAATCAACACTCTTCCAATAGGATTCCCAATAGTGCTATTCGTTACACTCCTTACAACCTCCATAGAATTTACATTTATATGGCCCACACACTCATCTGCTGAGCAAGAAGCAGACCTTCATACACCTCATAATTCTGCCACAAACACACTACAAACTCCCAAATTCCATGGAATAGTTTTGATTTTTTACTAAAGTGGATAAACAATAATACTTGAGGTGGATTAAACCATTCCTATTTTTCTTTTTATGAAATGTTTTTCATCAAAACATATAATATCTAAGTTTATGGGCTTAAAGGAGCTACTTACTCTATCAATGTTGCTAATGTTAATGCAGCTAGTTTTGGAAAACTTGTTCCTTGTCCTTATCAGGTTTGAGACACTCGTTCTTCTTATTTTTGTTGTTGTGTTAAATTTGTTGTGAATTTTCTGATTACATGGGATTAAAGCCTATAGCAGACACATATACCGGATAATTGGACAATACGCTTCGATAAAGATAATAATTTGAGAAATAGGATACTTGAATGTAACCAAGTGTATTGGTATTAGATGTTAGCAAGTGTATAACACCAAACACGACTTCAATGTGTCACTACTATATAAATGAAAGTCTTTATTTTGTTCGTCCAAAGGCTTGATTTTGTTAACTTGAGCATTATGCTGCAACTTTTGCATTGCATTTTCCTTAATGCTGTCAATCATGGATAAAAGAGATAGTTCACATGGCTTGCTACAATGCTATAGCCGCAACTTCGCAATACTTTGTATTAAATTACATGTTAAGGAACACTAGTTTTTTATTTTATTCTTCTTCTGAACATAAACAATATATTAATTGAATTCAATTCCAACACAAGGTGTGCAAGAATTGACTTTTAGAATACACTTACTGAAGGGATCATAATGGGCAAAACCACAAAACAAACACTTACACAACAACCGTATTAGTTTCATGAAAAGCAGCAAAACTGCTGCTAAAAGACCAGGCCCGCCTCAATTAAAAGAGGAAAAACCAGACGCAACCAAGCTACCCTCAGAAGCTGCAGTGCTTCCCCTACACACCCTCTTTCTGCGTCAAAAGCCGATGAGTGAGAAGCCACATCGTTGTCCAAGAATGGAAAACCACTATGCAAAACAGAACAATTGGCAAACGGGAACAGAAATAAATTAAAGCCTCTGCACTACAACAATTGCAGGCAAAGGCAACAACCCTGCCACTTTGCACCAGAGAAAAAAACACAAAAAATACCAAAATGCAAGATTCCAACCCCAGAACAAAAGCATCCCACTCCCTTCTCCAAACTCGACTATAGAAATAGCCTCTAGACTAGACTACCCTGAAAAGCAGAGATAGCATCCGAAATTGTGTCTATTAGGTAGACAAAATAGCCCAGGATCCCAGCGCCATTCGTCAAAAAGAAATGGGTAATTAGTCAAATTTGCTAGGAACCATCGCCACGACACCATCTTGGTTTTATCCACCATTGCACCATGCGAGATCTTCAAAATTTGGTCGTTCCTAGTCTTCCATAATTACCAAACTCCGCTATAATATGGCGCTATAGCAATATTAGCAAAGCTAATTGATTTTCCTCTCTTATTATGTTGGATTCAATTGCATAGTGATTCATCTTTAATTATCATTTTATCTTATAACTTAAGCTTATGCCATTTGTCTCTGTAAATTTTGCTATTAGAAAAAAATCTCAACTACATGAAGATTTTGATATTCTTTTAGGATCCATATTCTTCTTGAGGAGAAGTTGTTGTGGTGAATTCCTCATCAAAGAGCTTGCAAGGTGCATTGCAAGTTGATGATAGTGTGAGTTATCAGAAAATATTCCTCTTATATTCTATGGAATTTAGGGATGTCAATGGGGCGGGGCGGGGACGGGGATACATTCCCATCACAATCCCCGCCATTGAATCTATTCCCCATCCCCACTTCCGATCCCCGCTTCGGGGGATTTTGTCCCCCATCCCCGTCCCCGCGGATCCCCGCGGGTCCCCACGGATCCCCACGGTTCATGCGGAGATCTATAAACATGATTTTTTATATATAATTTTAAACCAAATTAATAGTAAAAGCTTCAAAAACTAACCAATAAATATATTGTTTTTACAATATTTAATCTATAATATCGAACAAAATTTTCAAACTAAAAAAAATGAAAAAATCATTTATATCACTCTTTTACTAACAATACATATATATTTTAAATTTGTGTATAAGATTAATTATATAAAATGTCAAATAAACTTACATAATAATTTAAAATTATATATAAATTAAGGACATTATACTATTTTATTCGGGGCGGGGACTCCACAGGGCGGGGGATATTTACGCCACCCCCGTCCCCGAAGTGCCTTCGGGGAGACTTTGATCCACATTCCCATCCCCGCGGGGGGGAAATTCCCCATCTTTGGGACCCCAAACGGAGAATCCCCACGGAGATCCCCGCTAACGGAGGCAAGTTGACATCCCTAATGGAATTAACACCTTACTATGTATTTTGTGGTGGACCTTGAATACATGGGTTTTCATCTATTATTAACATTATTTGTGATAGTGTCTTAAAACTGTTTTTATGTTTTGTACGGCTTATACCAATAGTGTCATATCTCTTGCAACTTGCAAGTTTGTAATTGGCGAAACATATAACTTAAAAAAGAGATAAATTTTTTCTCAGAATCCTAATTCTCGCGGAGGAAGAACAATTATGACAAATTCGTTGTCACAGAATTGTGACACGCAACTTGATTCTAATGTGAGTTGTCAATTTTCGAATATCCTCAACCAATAAATTCAGTTATTGATTTGAGTAACACGAAAGTTTTATTTATACAGAAGGGAGGTGGATCATTATCATTTTCAACAAATGTGCAAAAGAAGCATGGTATAAGTGGATTACAATTACAGACAAAGTTGTCTACTAATACTGGCGTAAGTTTTTGTGTTTTGCGTGTTTACTATCAGATGTCAAACGTAAGAGGTTCGTGGTTAATATCTGATGACAGATGTAAGAGGTTTGCGTTCGTTTTTGTCTTTTGCGTGGTTAATATCAGATGTCAGTTGTAAGAGGTTGACATAGTAACTTAAGGCAAGGATGAAGTTCAAATATGTGTCTTTACATGTAGTTATCTTTTATTTTGATTATGTCTAAATAGAGGTTTACATTCAAACTTTCTTTTATCCATAAAATAGCTAATACAATCACAAAATTATTTCAGATTTCTTGTACACTTCACTTTGATGGCGCATCTAAAGGGAACCCTGGACTTGCCGGTGCGGGAGAAATTTTGAGGGCAGATGATGGAAGCAAGGTGTCTATTTTGTACCAATAATAAATCATTTTTATAATATTATGTGAAAAATATATAAAAAGAACATACTCTTATCTGTCCGCAGGTCTATCGATTGCGCGAAGGAGTTGGTATGGCTACTAATAATGTTGCCGAATACAGAGCCTTGATTTTAGGATTAAAACACGCTCTCAAGAAAGGATTTAAGCATGTATGTGTTAAAGGAGACTCCCTACTTGTTTGTAATCAGGTTTGTTATTACTAAAAAAATACAAAGTATCCATCAACATTGTTAAGTAGTGGTGCAATAGCCTATATAGCTTAGCAGAATTTTTGAAACTCTTCATAGTTGTTGGTATGCACTATTCCTAATAATACCATTGTTAGCAGACAAAGTAGTAAAAAACCCGATCATATTATATTAAAATATATTTTAATATGATAGCTAATTAGTAGTATAAAAAATGTAATTATATAAAAGTAATATATTTTAGGGTTAAACGTTATTTTGCCCCCTGCCATTTGGGGCGAATCTCAAAAACAACCCTGTTAAAAAAAAACACAAATTCCGTCCCTGCCATTTGTAGATTCCGCTGTTTTGGCCCCTCACTGAATGTGAAAATTAAGAATTTTGTAGTAACAAGGTATTGAACCTAAGACCTTGCCCTTGAATACAAGAGTGCTTACCACTATACCAATTTGCTTTTTATATTATGTATTCTCTACAACGCTATATATTATCTAGTTAATATTAAATAAAGCAAAGCAAAACAAAATACACGTGAGAATCCTAGCAATTGGTATGATTGGTTATTTTCTAATTTCTAGTCTAGGATTTTATGATTCCAGCATTATTTTTAGTCTTGAATTCATTTAAATCTTATTTTTGGGCAAAATAAATTTAACTGGTTTATAATATATAATTACATACAAAAATTCATTAACCTGAAATTAAAAATTAAAAAAATAATTAATAATAAAATTAACATAAAAATAATAAATATTAAACTAAAATGAATAATTACTAAAATGCTAAAAACGCTATTTAGTTTATTATAAATAAATTTAATAATTATTAAACAAACATTATTTAAAAACTGAAAATAATAAAATTATAATAAACTGAAAATAATAAATTATAATAAACTAAAAATATAAATTAAATTAAAAATATTTAACATTAATTATTTTAATTTTATTAATTTATTATTATTAAGTATTTTAATTTAGTTTATTTAATTTAGTTTAGTTTTTTAACATTAACAAAATGAATATAACAATATTAATTTAGTTTATTTAATTTTTTTTTAGTTTTTTAACGTTAAAATGTGTTAATTAAGTTAGTTTTATATATTCAACGTTAAAATGTGTTATTTAACTCAATTTAGTTAAGTTAGTTTTAATTTATTCACTTTAATTTATATTAGTTTTAGTTTAATATATTAATTTATTTTAAAATTAACGTTAGTATATATACTAAATCAAACTCAGTTTAGTTTAATTTATTTTTAATTAGTTTAGTGTTAATTAATTTAGTTTAGTATAGTTTTGATTAATTATGTTTAATTATAATTTAATTAATTTAGTTTTAATTAACTTAGTCTTATTTTATTAGTCTTAGTTGGTTCAGTTTTAAAAAGCGTTTGCATGCTATAAAAATAACTAAGTGTATTGGTATTACATTAAAAATAATGTAGCCTAATGGATACCTTGTTAGTATTGTAATGTCAAGGTGGTGAGTTCAACTCTCACCATACTAAACACATTATCATATATTATCATTTAAACCAATAATTCATATAAAATAAATTAAAAAGTGTGAATATAAAATTTAAAAAAAATAATTTGACAAGTAATAATTTTTAAAAAAAAAAAGATTTTTTTTTTTAAAAATTAATAAAAAATCCAGTTGGCAGCCACGTCAGCAATAAAAAAATAAAAAAATCCAACACAGCACGTCACATCATCATTTTTGTTGACCACATTCAGTGAGGGGGCAAAACAGGGGAATCTACAAATGGCAGGGACGGAATCCGTGTTTTTTTTACAGGGTTTTTGATATTCGCCCCAAATGGCAGGGGGCAAAATAACGTTTAACCCTATATTTTAATATGAACATATGGTGATATAGCTAATTAGTAATATAAAAAAATGTAATTATATAAAAGTTAATGTGTTAGGGTCCCACATTACCCATTAAGAACTTGTAATAAACTGTGATTATGAGTCTGTATGGTAACACCAAAAAAAGAGCTTTTAGCTTTTAGCTTTTCAGCTCATATTAATAAAAAAGCTCTGTTTGGTAACTGTCATTTAGCTTTTAGCTTGTGCCTTTTTTACTAGCTTTTAGCTTTTTTCTCAAAAGCTATTTAAAGTAGCTTTTGAGCTTTTAGCTTTTAGCTTGTGACTTTTTATTTCATTTATACCCCTATTATTTTAATAAAAAATACAATTTTACCCTTATTATTTCATATATATATATATATATATATATATATATATATATATATATATATATAAACAGTTTTTGCGTTGTATAATTATATTCGTGTCGATTAAAAAAAATGCAATATTTAATATTTTTTAAGGATATTAAAATTACATGCCTTGTAATGAATGTAGAGATAGTGTTGCTAATTTTTAAATTCGTGAAACATTAAGAGATTATTATTTTAAATTAGTATGATTGAATTCAAAATCGTAATGATGTTATTTTATAAATTTCATTAAATTGATATATAAATTTTATTATATAAGTTCATTTAAGAATTTATATATAATTGTTCGATATATTTTGATGTATTTTTAATTTTAATATATATTAATTTTTTTGCATGTGTTTACTAATATATGTATTTTTATTTTATAAAAATTAATTTAATTATATAATACAATAATATAATGAGACTATCGATTTCTTAATTAAGAATGTCCTTTTATGTCATTTTGTATTTATCAGCTAGTATAACAGCTAATTTACCAAACACTAAATTAACTTATCAGCTATCAGCTACCAGCTACCAGCTATCAGCTACCAGCTAAAAATCATCAACTACCAGCTAGTTTTACCAAACAGAGCCTGTATATTACACAGAACTTCCCTTTTGAGAAAATAATAGAAATGATGTTATTCATTGGTTATTTTTTTTTTTTGGGTTATTTCTTTTCCTCTTGTTCTGGTCATGTCCCTCCTTTCTCTTTCTTGTTTGTTTAATTCTTTGAATCCCTAATAATCAAAGTTCTTTTATTCTCTTTCCCTCCTTTTCTAAAAAATCTGCTCTCTACATATCTACTAAATATTCAGTGCTTGTGGCTAGAGATCCTAAAGATATGACTGATTTGGTCAGACTGCAATGTCTCTAACTAAATTGGCGTAAGGACCTCAAAACAGTGGTCTGCATATTCCCCAGACATCTTTTGAAATTCTTGAGAAAATAATTTATAAATTTACCCCAAGTTTAGCAAATACAAATTGATTACATATATTTAATAATTCAATTTGAATGTTAGTAATTCGTTTTCTTCAAAAACTATTTAATGCACTTTAATGGACAAGGTTGCCTTCATTTTTGTTGCAGCTGTTTCTTGCAGGATTGATTTGGTAATGCGCTGTCTGGCAGGTTTGGTTCATTGTTGGCTGGTTTCCGTTGGAGGGTGTCATTCTGGGAGGCGTTTCCAGAGTTAGACGGCATCATCAATTTCGTGTAGTTACAGCTCTGCAAAAATTCTTATCTCAGGTTTGTTTTATGCGGCGATTCGTAGATAAGTTAATATGGAGATAATTCTCTTTTAATTCATTTGTGCTGGTGGATATTCTCTTTCGTATACGTATTTAATAGAATGTTCCTTATCAAAATTTTGTTTATATATCTTGATTTTTATTGGCATATAAGTTTTGAACAGCAATCACTTTACACAGTCAAAACTTATATATGCCCAGGAATTAACAAGCTCTAGAGGGATGCCTATACCAAAAAATGTTTTGGTTCCTCATACTAAGGTGAACAAAATTGATGCTTAACACATGTGAAGATGAGTAGTATAGTTGTTCACTGATATGGTGTATAATCTATTTCAAAAATGTTCCATCATGCAGTGATAAAGGGGTATGACAGTGTGTAGCTGTATCTTTTGATGATTTAAAAGATCACCCTCCTGATTGTTCTTTGTGGATGTATCTTTGAATAAAAAGATAATAGCATTTCATAACATAATAGATCATTTAGAACCCACTCTTGATGCTACTTTCCCAATTTCTATACATATGCTTGGTGGCTTTTTAGTTTTACTTTTAGTTCCACATTAAGTTGTAAGTAGAAGTGTCACAATCATCTTTAAATCCCATCTCTGTTATATAATACGTCACTTTTGTTTAAATGGAAAATAATCGTATTTTTAGTCCAATTTAACTTCGGCAAAATGATTTTTAAGTAAATACTAACACTTTTAAATATTTTTATAAAATGTTAAACAATCTAGATTAGTTTCTAATGTTTTGAAAGTGGCCTGTACTTTCCATGAATGCACCACCATGTTCTCATGGATCATATGCATCTATTTGGTTTTGTTGTCTTTCTGTATGCAGAACATGGATCATATGCATCTATTTGGTTTTGTTGTCTTTCTGGATGCCTTTATTACAATGTGGTGTTTGTTTAACTGTTAGGATCACAAAAAAATATAGTAATTAATCTCATTTTTCGCATTTAAATATGCATCCTGTATATTTTGTGTTATATATGCGGCCTAACTATGTTATCTTTAAATGATATATACAGGAGTTATTTGAGATGATGAACTTCAGGTTATCCATTGATGATTGATGTCATTGGCTCAAATTTGATAGGGAGTTTGATTTCAGTTGGATGCTTTAGTGTATTCTCCTTTTTTGCTTGAAAGGACTACATGATGCATGATCAATAACTTTTTTGTAGAAGTTTTTTTTAATGGGCACTTAGGGTTGTAGTTTGTTTGTCGCTGTTAGTTTGGAGGGTTTACCTGATGTAAACATATGATAATATAAAAAATATTAGTTTTTTATGTCAATAATTATTATACTTATTTTCAAATTATTTAGAATATCAAAACAGAATTTTGAAAAATCAAAATAAGAAAACTGTTACAAACACTTTTTTTCAATGATTTGTCAAACACTAAAATGTATATGAATACTACTTTAGAAATGAGTACTACCTAAGATAATGAGATCTATAAAGTGTTTCTAACGATAACTCTCAAAACTAATTTTAATTAGGTCTTAGTAATATATGGTTTTTTATCAAGTACTATTTAATCTATTTTTTTTAACTTCAATAAAATTAAAAATTTATTTTATCAAATTGAATAATACTACATAGTCATTTAGACAAACAATATTTTATTTAACGGGTCACTATTAAATTATTACATTTATTTTTATCTAACGAATCAATATCAAATTATTACATTTATTTTTATCTAACGGGTCACTATCAAATTATTACAATTATTTGAAGATACAATTCTTATTTTCAAATGTAAATTTATTTTCTTTCTCCATGTTACAAGTTTTTTATTATTATTTAATATAATTGAGTTTATATAGTAATTGATTATTTTATAATTATGTAAATCTATTTAAATTCACATGTGTATCTAAATACATCATTTATCAAGTTTACCATTATATTTTGTATAATTATATTATTTGTCATAATTTTTCATCATATTACATGAGAGAATAAATTATAACCATTAGAATATGTATTAACAATCAAAATCAAATAATTTCACAATTTAAAATTTCAAACTTCTTTTCTTTATATTTTTCGCATCGTTTAAGAAATACTACACCATAAATAATACACCCGTGCGACAGCACGAGTCTCTTACTAGTCTATATCTTTGATAAAAAGAAATTTTGGATCTCTTAATAGTCTGTATCTATGATAAAAAGAAAACTTTTAGGTTTATGTTTCTTTTTCTATTTTTCTAGAGAACAAGGTAGCTCCCTAAGGAATGTCTGATATAGAGACAATGGTTTTTAGTTTAGAGAGCCTTTTGCGAATTTAGTGGTTTTTTAAACCGAAGATTGATTTTAAGTAATACTGTTTCTTTTTCTAGAGAACTAGGTGGTTCCCTAAGAAATGTATATAGAGACAATGGTTTTTAGTTTAGAGAGCCTTTTGTGAATTTAGTGGTTTTTTAAACAGAAGATTGATTTTAAGCAATAAGCTCACAAGTTCTACGTGTGAAGCTGGTTGCAGCTTCTTGAGTGTTGCAAAAACAGGATTGATCTCATGAGTTTAGGATTTATCACGACTATCCCACCCGTTCCTACCAATTTTCGATTCATGTTAGGCAAAAACTCACAAAGACCCACAAGATTATGACTACCATCTTATCTGCTATAAATTTTGAACTTTTTATACTTTTTCTAATCATTTTACTCTCACTTGTTATTGTTTGTTTTTTTTTTTTTTTTACAGATTAAGGTTTATGGAAAGTAAAAAATCAGAATATGAGTTATTTATGCAACGAGGCAAAGAGCTGAAGAATAAGTTTCTGTCATTCAAGATAAATCATATTTTAAGGGTAACCAATTTCAGGATTTTTTAATTTGCATGCCTATCTACCAAAGAAGTGATGTGATCCTAATGTTTTCTTTAAGTTAGAAATTAAAAATGCATATTCCACTTTTTAACTAGAAGATGAACATGCTACTTTCATTGCTTAATATATGTACATAATATTTGGAATCTGTTCATAAATAACATGTCTTTTTTATGTTCAAGGAATATAATCGTGATGCTGATACTCAAGCAAACAGCGTCGTTAATCTTAATGGTTAGATCTCAATACTTTTACGAGTTGGCTATACGTTGCAATTATATATGTATACTGTGTATATAGTAAAATTTAAGGAATTTTGAACTTTTGCAGATGGTGAAGTTGAAGAAGACTGTGAGATAAAATAACGATGAATTAGTAGCATGCATGGTTTATGCCTTTTCGTCTCTTAGTGAAAATTTCTTGTATAGTCTGTGCATAACTATTTAAGCAAATAGGAATTCTAGATACGATATTGAGTTTTCAAAGTTTTTAAATAAATTGGTTTTCCCATTAAAAAACGTACTAACTTAATTTGTTATCTATTTATTTTCCTTCTATTTTTATATAAATTTTAATTTTAGTTTATATTTTTTATTATGCAAGGACTATTTTTAATTGAGAATAATTTTTTTTCATTATAACGATTTGAATTTTATAAAAAAAAGTTGTGTTTCACTCAAGAAAAGTTGTATGGCATCCAAAATTATTAATTTTAATTTTGATTCACTGTTTTATAGATTGGATTAGATCTTGACGTACTTTTTAAGTATTTTATTGGAAATGACTTATTCCTCCAAGTATCTTAAGGAATTTTTAAAATGTCTTAAAATCTAAAAGTGTATTTTGGGATGTAGATTTTTAAAAATATTTTAAGTGATATTCATTCCATTTTCTCTCCAAAATTTAGTTCAAAGAGGTATGCTCGGATTTAATTTGATATTCATTTATACTTAATTCATACGAGTTCAAAAAGATAAATTTAGAAGTATAAAAAAAAACTACAAAAAGAAATTGATTTACGGGTCAGAATAATTAAAAATTACAAAAGTTTATATGACTTACTTTATAAGCAACCATAAAGTAGTAAAATAGTAATGTAATTCTTTATTGCAAAAAGAGATGATTTATTGATTTTAAAAAGTGATTTCTTTTGTAAACAAGAATGACATAATGCAACCAATTAAATAAGTGTGACACGTTGTGACCAATTAAAAACAAGTATGATAAATTGCAATCAACTAAAAACAGGGATAACAAATTGAGAAAGATTATGTACATTATGATTATTTATTTTTTTGTGATTTTTTAATTACTTTCATGATTAAAAATTAATTAAATTAAAAAATAAAATTCAAGCACAAATTTTTTTATAAAAATGCCTATTTAAAATAGTACGAAAATAAATTTAAAATATTCAAAAAAGTCAATATTTGACTTTTTGTTGACTTAGACTTTTTAATAAAATAACAAATAAAAAGAAATACAATAGGGTTCAAACCTGCGATCTTGCACATGATGTTCCTGCGCAGCTACCAACTGAGCTGACTTACTCAAGGTCTGGTCCTCGGATACATATATATTTTTATTTTTTTTCTTTTAAAACACTCTTAAAAATAAAATAGTAGATAACACGCTGGCAAAATTTTGGGTACGACAATATTATTTCTGATAAATTATGTGTATTAATCACTATATACAAATTATTTGTATACGCGGAAACAAATCACGTGTGTGGATATTATGTTATGAAATATATGTTGGATATTGTTCATGGAGACATTGGAGATTCATGGATTAAAGTAACCACTTTATTCATATGCATGTAATTTATTTATATTAATTAAAATATTATTGTTGTTAGTTAGTAAATTGATGCACGTACATGACCTATTTTTTTTACCTCAGTCAATAAATTGAAATAAAACTAATTTCCCAACAAAAATAAAATATCTTATTCATACTAGTGACCCGATTATCCTGAATAAACTTCCTAATCTTCTTCTTTTTCAACCTCCACCCTAACCCCTAATATTGAAACACCTATTTATGATCCTTGAAATCCAACAGAGTTTTTAACAGACTAAACTAAACGAATCTCTCTCCTTCATCTGAACCAACCTACCCACTTGGAGGAATCCTTCCTAAAAAAAACTAACCCCCTTAGATGTCTGTGTAGGACTAGAAAAATTTGCATAATACGGAAAGCTCTGTTAATCAGAAAATAATCCTTGTATTTATTGTGAATAATTTGCTTTCATAGAATAGAAAATTAGTCATTACAAGTTGTAATTAGTCATTATGAATTATAATTACCGACACTATTATATATAGTATCAAATACAATAAGAAAGGCGTGAAGCCAATTTTACTGACATGGTATCAGTAGGTTTTCGGTCAAACCTGTGAGTTTTAGGTTAATCTTGGCTTTATTCAGCGACACCCCACTGGGTCTCTCTTGAAATCATCTCAACAGATCTCAGTTCTCGGTAATTTTTTCCAGGCTTGCGATTGCGATCTTCGGTGTTTATAATCGTTTCTCGGATCTGTTTTTGGTAATGCTCAAAGGTTGCAATTTCATTATTCGTTCTTATTTGCAAACTGTGTGCGGTTTGGTTGTGCTGTCGCATCGATGTTGGCAGGTTTTTTAGATTTTTTCTATTGATTTCTGTATAATAACAGTTCAAGTGCAATAACAGTGTCGACAATTTTTGTTTTTGTTCCTTCATTAGCTTAATAACAGTGCAAGTGCAATAGCGCTGTCAGCAGGTTTTTGTTGAGTCACTAGTTTCTGCAAGTTACATTGATTTAAGTGGCTTGTTTTTCTTGTTACGTGGAAGCTTCTTGTTCAAGTAGCCTTGTTTTCTTGTTGTTCTTAAGTTATTTTAATTATTAGCAATATTGCTTCTATGACTTCCGAAAGATATTTTATTGTGTTCGTTTTACTGGAAATAATTATTCTGCTTGGGAATTTCAGTTTCAGATGTATGTCAAAGGGAAAGGATTATGAAGTCACTTGGACGATATCTCTTTGCCACCGTTAGAAACAACTGACTTAGATGCATGGGAAATAGGAGATGCTCAGATTATCACTTGGATTCTCGGTACTATTGATCCTCACATGATTAATAATGTGCACTCTTTTTCCACTGCTCAATAAATGTGGAACTACTTGAAGCGTATCTATAACCTAGACAATACGGCCAAACATTTTCAATTGGAGATATAGATTGCCAATTACAAATAAGGTAATCTATCCGTTCAAGAATATTATTCTGGTTTTTTGAATTTATGAACAAAACACTCTGCGATTATACGTGTTGATATTCCCAAGAGTTCTCTCGCGGATGTCCAATAGGTCTACAATACTAGTAGGCGAGATCAATTTCTCATGAAGCTTCGTCCATAATTTGAGATTGTCAGAGGTGCTTTGCTGAATAGGAACCTTGTTCCTTCTTTATATACATGTGTTGGTAAACTTCTCGGTGAGGAACAACGCCTTGCTACTCATGGATCCATGTCTCATAATGTTGTCATTTCAGAGCCTGCTATGGTTGCATATGTTGCTCAGAGTTGCAGTAAGAAGTTTTGTAATTATTGCAAGCAACTAGGCCATATTATCTCTTATTGCCCTACTCGTCCTCCACGGTCAACACAATGTTCGGTGCAAGCATTTCATGCCACTACAAACTCTGCAGTTGATCCTTCCATCACCAATCCATCTAATGGTGGTGCTCTCCAATCGGAAATAATCTAACATATGGTACTTTCCTCTCTTTCCACCTTGAAAATTCAGGGTAAGTCTTTGAATGTTTCTTGCATGTGGTTTCTTGATTCTGGTGCATCCAATCACATGACAGGCTCTTCTGAATACTTGCACAATTTACATTCTTACCATGGTAATAAAAAAATTCAAATTGCTGATGGTAATGCTCTCTCTATAACTAATGTTGGTGACCTCAACTCTGATTTTCGGGAGGTGTTTGTATCACCTGGACTTGCTTCCAGTTTGTTATCTGTTGATCAATTGGTTGATAAAAATTATAAAGTAATTTTTTCTCGTGATGATTGTCTTGTGCAGGAACATGTGTCAGGGAAGGTGATTGCGAAAAGGGCCTAAAGTGGGAAGACTGTTTCCACTCCTGTTTATTTCTAGTCATTTATCTCTTGTTTGTAAGAATGTTTTGAATTCTTATGAGGATTGACATAGAAAATTAGGTCATCCCAACTCTGTTGTTTTGTCTCATTGATTTAAAAATGGTTTGTTGGGAAAGAACAATGTTGCTTTTAGTGCCTCTCTTTCATGTTGTGTTTGCAAATTGGCTAAAGGTAAAACACTTCCTTTTCCGTCTGGTGCTTATCAGGCTTCCTCTTGTTTTGAAACGATTCATAGTGATGTATGGGGTATGTCTCATGTAGTTTCTCATGCTCGCTATAAATATTGTCACATATATTGATGATTATAGTCGTTTTACTTGGATATATTTTCTTCGGTCTAAATATGAAGTGTTTTCTATGTTTAAGAAATTTCTGACATATGTTGAAATTCAATTTCATGGAGGTGTTAAAAAATTTTGCTCTGACTCTGGTAGTGAGTACATGTCTCGTGAGTTTCAAGAAATTCTTCAACAAAAAGGCATTTTGTCTCAACGATCATGTCCCAATACCCCCCCAACAAAATGAGATGGCAGAATGCAAGATTTGTCATTTTCTTGATGTGACACGCAAGTTACTTCTTCAAAATTATGCACCACTCCGATTTTGGGTGGAGGCTCTTTCCATAGATGTCTTCTTAATCAATCTTCTTCCTTCTACGGTTATTGATCTCGATTCTCCTCTTTTTCGTCTTTTTAAAATTAAGCCTAATTATAATAATTTACATACTTTTTGGGTGTGTGTGTTTTGTTCACTTAGCTCCATTTGAAAGGAAAAAGCTTGGAGCACAGTCTGTTCAATGTGAATTTTTAGGATATAGTCACTCTCATAAGGGATTTGTGTGTTATGATGTCACTAACCATCCTTTTCGCATTTCTAGGAACGTGACTTTTTTTATAATCAGTTTATGTTTCCTTGTGTTTCTCCTGCCATTAATGATATTGTTACGCCCATTCCCGATGTTGAACCACCACCTGATCATATACCAGTTGAAACACGACGATTTGGTCGAATATCTCGCATACCAGATAGATATTCACCAGAAAAATATGATTCCTCACATACTTCTTTGATTGCCACACTCTCTAGCATATCTATTCCTACTTTTTACTCACAGGCTGTTAAAGATGTCGATGGATAAAAGCAATGAATGAAGAGCTTTAAGCTCTTAAATAGAATTTCACATGAGATATTGTCTCTTGTCCTCCTTATGTTAAGCCTATAGGTTGCAAATGGGTGTATTCTATGAAATTGAATTCTGATGGGTCCCTCAACCGTTACAAGGCTCGTTTGGTTTCTTTAGAACACAAGGAGGAATATGGAATTGATTATGATAAGACATTTGCACCAGTTTCCAAAATGACAATTGTTTGCACGATCATCTCTATAGTTGTTTCTAATGGGTGGTCTCTTCATCAAATGGATGTGGAGAATGCTTTTCTTCATGGTGACCTGGAAAAAGATATTTATATGACTCCACTTCAAGGATTATTCTCTTTATCTAAAGGAGTGTGCAACTCAAATGCTCCTTATATGGTTTGAAACAGACACCTAGAGCATGGTACGAGAAATTCCGCTCCACTCTACTTGGATTCTCCTTTATTCAGAGTCAATATAATTTTTCATTATTTATTCATAGCACATCCGCAGGTATTGTTTTCTGCTTTTGTATGTTGATGATATGGTTATTACTGGTTCTGATCATGCTTTCATTCAGCGACTTAAGCAACAGTTACAGGCCTCATTTCACATGAAAGATCCGAGTAATCTGCATTACTTTTTTGGTCTTGAGGTTCATTCTACATCCAAGGTCATCTTTCTCCATCAACACAAGAATGCTACGAATTTGATTTCTATGGTCGGTCTCCAATCGGCTAATCCGGTATATACTCCTCTTGAGGTTAATATTAAATATCATTGTGATGATGGTGATATTTTGCCCGATCCCTTATTGTATAGACAACTTGTGCGTAGCCTTAACTACTTGACTATTACTCGCCCTGACATATGTTTTCTTGTTCAATAAGTAAGTCAATTCACGCATTCTCCTTGCCATCTTCACTTGAATGTGGTTCGTCGTATAATTCGCTATTTAAAGGGAACCTCTCGCCGCAAATTATTCTTTTCTGTTGGAATTTCTCTTAAGTTGAGTGATTATAGTGATGCTCATTAGGCAGGGTGTCCTGATACTCGTTGATCTATAACTAGTTGGTGCATGTTTCTTGATTTTTCTTTGATCTCTTGGAAAAGTAAGAAGCAAGCAAGGGTTTCTAAATCTTCTACTGAATCAGAGTATCGTGCCATGTCTATTGCTTGTTCAGAAATACTTTAGCTTCATGGTCTTTTGGCTGAACTTGGATTTCCCCAAACAGAGCCAACTTCACTTTCTGTTGACAATACAAGTGCCATTCAAATTGTTGCAAATCCTATTTTTCATGAACGCACCAAACATATAGAAGTTTATTGTCATTTCATACGTGATGCCTACTATGATCGAATGATATCACTTCCTCACGTCAGTACTCAGTTGCAGGTTGCAGATATTCTTACTAAGACTATTCCACGTCCACGACATCAGTTTCTTGTTTACAAATTGATGTTCCTTGACCAGCCGCATCAATTTGAGGGGGGTGTTAATCAGTAAATAATCCTTGTATTTATTGTGAATAATTTATTTTCATATAATAGAAAATTAGTCATTAATAGTTGTAATTAGTCATTATAAATTATAATTACACACACTGTTATATATAGTATCCAATGCAATGAGAAAGGCATGAAGACAATTTTATTTATTAACAAGCTCGATTCTTATGTTCTTAATAACAAGAGAATTTAAATTTGTTAGAGATACTTAAACTAAACCATTAAAAGCAAAGTAATTACATGTCTATATCTTGTTAAAAGCTACTACTATAAGTTTTGTTGAACACCTTAGAAACATACTCTAATTCCTTTTCAATTTTCATGCTAGTCAAAGTTTTGTTCAATCCTATTGAGAATGCATTATACATAAAGGAGATCCTCAAGAAAAGTGAGTTGCAAACTGGAATTTCTTTAGTCATCTATAGTACCAAACAAGGCTTCAACAATATCCATATCAAATTCCTGCATTAATATTAAGTAACATTAAAACCCCATATTATAAAAATATTTCAAAAAAATCATTTTCATTGAATAAACACTAATTTTAACAAGATGATTTACCAGATCATTAGTTGATGTACTTTTTTTAGACTCTTTGTCTCCTGTAAATCTATCAGATGATCCCTCATTTGAAAATCCATTATTTCCTTCCAACTAGATATCACATAATAAAAGCATTAGAAACATTATATTAATTCCTTAAGAGCTATAACCTAGAGAAAATCTTCAATTCTAAATATATCAAAAAATTAAATGAGACTTTTTTTATAAAATAAATTAGGGTACAAAATGATTTTAAAAAGTAATAAAAAATAAACTTCAACTTGAGTGTGTGACAAAAAATAAGACTTACCTTTTTAGAACTTTCATTTGAACTTATTGGTAACTCTTTCATCCTACATGATGTGATTTCAGCTTGAGGAGAGATTTCATTACCACCTTTGAATGACTTGTGAAGCAAGAAATGATGAATCAAACACTTGTTATAAAATAAATACATGTAGACATATGTTAAAAGAATTTTGAATTCTTTATACCTTATTATCAAGACTCATGTCATTGAAGTTCAAGTCTCTTGTTAAGAAACTTGAAGATGAAGTTCTTGAAGAAGTAGTCCATCCTTGTCCACCTCCGGATGATGAAAAGCTACTAGAACTAGAGCCGCCATCATATAGTAGATTCTTTACCGGAAAAAATGAACTATTCGAAGAGTTTATTCCAATCGAATTTTGGTCATAGATACTATTGTTCGAACCAATATTAGATTCTAGATTTGATTTTCCAAGACTAAATTGATTCAAATATTGAAGATTTGGGACTTTTTGTACATAAGGGAAATTATTAATTTGGCGCGATGGAAATCTATTGAAAAGGTTAAAATAATTGTTTTGATTTTCGGTTTGATATGATAATGTTTGCAAATTTTCAAAAGTTGGGGTGTGAAACTTGTTTGCTCTTTTTTCTTGCATAGTCTTTATTAATGACATGGGAAGACCCGATGCAAACCTAGACCTTAATGCTCTTTGTGATATTCCTCCCATCATTCCTTTCTCATTGACATCACGCAGAAATTTGCGATATTTCTGTTAGTGTTACATGTTCATATAGCAAAGCATTAGAACTTTTAACATATATTTTTAAAAAATGAGATATCAACAAAAATTAGAGTAAAAGAATGAAATTGATCATCAAATTTAATATCTCTAACACTTGGTCACAAAATTAGAAACATATTTTGCTTTTTACTATAGAGAATAACATCACTATTTCACCATTTTTGGCAATATCTTTGAAGATTTCAGAAAACCCTAAGTAGAGTTTAAATGAAATTTTTTTAATAGATGTTTCATTTTCATTTATTTATGAAAATTAATTGTATTAACATAACTTATATCATAATAGAAGCACAAAGAGTGTTTGTATGAAAACATATTTTACAACTAATATTTTCTTATAAAATTTAAAATGTTGTATTCCTATATGAAAATCCATCAACATTATTCACAACATCTAACTTACAATAATTAAATATGATTAAAAAAAAAGAAGCACATACAAATAGACCATTATTAATAAGATTCCAATAATATCATATACATATATGAAATAATTGAGAAAAAAAACCTGTAAGTGGCTAGCTACATTTTCCCTGGTCAAGTTTGGGACATTCATAATCTTTAGAATTTTCTTGGGAACAACCTCTGAATAAATGAACAAATAAACACAAATAAAATCATAATATTTTGTTATATATATAATAAAAATACCAGCAACTTAATATTAAAGTATCAAAACTCAAAATATGACTTACTAGAACTATGCAATCCAATTTGCTTAATTGCAAACATAAATAGATTATGAAGTTCTGGAGTCCAAACAAGCTTTGTTTTCTTGGAAACTTGAGAATCTCCTTCTACTTGATCTTTGTCATTTATCTTTCTCTTGCTATGCTTATTTTTAGTCTTTTGTTCTTCACTTGTTACAAATAGGCTTTCAAAGAATAGTTTTTCTTCTTTTGCCTCCATAACATATTTCCAAATGTTTTTGAAGTCTTCATCACAAAAAGGTTTTGCAATAAAATGTGCTGCTCCATTTTTTAAAATGTTCAAAATTAATTTTTCCTCCTTGTTGTCGGACATCACTATTCAAAACAAGAGAAAAAAAGTCAATTATTTAAACATATTATTATATATTTATAGTTTTAAATATTGTATAAAAATATTATAAGGTTATGTCTAGGGATGGTACTTACTTATTATAGGTATTTGAAATTCATTTTTAATTAGCTTTAGAAAATCATAGCCATTCATTCCTAATAAATTGAACTCTGAAATTATGATATCAATCAAGCCTTTAGATCCTTGGAGAATGTACAAAGCTTCCTGAGAATCTTTGGCAGTTTGAACTGAAATTCAAAATAAAAGAAATGAGTTGATTGAAAATAAAATGAATTATAACAAATCTAATTATATAGCAAAGGAGAATAAGATATTTTTAAAGTTGAAATAGACAAACTAAAACCAATGTTTTAAAGATCATACTGGATCAAATTGGTAGAACTTTTGGTTTAAAGTTTATTTAGTTCGATCGATTAAATTTATAGTTGAACAGTTAATAAAAAAAATATTAAAATTGATTAATCACATACATTATTTTTGAATCAGATGATTTTACAAAATAGATTCTGATTCTTTAGTTCAAATGATTTTGAGTGGTTCAATCTAATTTTTCAATTTTACTTCTATTTTGACCCATTTGCAGTTTTACCAAATTAACAGGACCAAAATCACTTCTGATTTTCGATCCATTCGATTAAATCGAACGATTCGGTCTTATTTTTAAAACATCGACCAAAACATTAAACTTTTATATCAACAAAGTTTATCTAAAAAAATATTGACGAAGTTTATCCCAAAAAAACATCAAGGAAGTTAGATACAATAATTTTATTTATAAAATTTTCTCTAAAGAAGGTTAAATTTTAATAAGCATTGACGAGAACAACTTTTATCCATATAATAACACTAATAAATAGAGCCAACTCAATAAAATTAGAGAATTAAAATAATATTTGACATGATATCCTTATAAATCAACAAAAATAATATTAGATATATTTTTTAAAGTATAACTAGTTTTTACAAAATTGAATAATACAATATTAAAATTAAATATAGAGAAAATAGAAATTGTAAAATAATTTTAATCAATAACTATTATGTATTCGGTCAAATCACACTGCTGTTTTCAAATTAGTAGTATGACACAACTAATTAATAAATTTTTATTGAACAATAGTATAAAACTATTGTACAACACAATTGTTTTCAAGTTAGTAGTATGACACAACTAATTAATGAATTTTTATTGAACGAGTTTTAAAATTATTTACAACTCAGTTGTTTTCAATTTAGTAGTATGACAACTAATTAATAAATTTCTATTGAATGTTACTATAAACTATTTTACACTGATGGACGAGGTTTATTAATTTTTTTTAAAAGTCTTACACATTTACATGGGTCGAACAATATAGAGGATGGTCTTTGAGAATTTATAAGACGAACTATCGTATATGATTCAATTTTTTCCATTTAATTTGATTAATTTTTCAATAATCTTACGCATAAGCATGGATCGATCCACTAACAAGATCATCGTTGAGAATGTATAAGAAGAACTATCATACAAGATTCAATTTTTTCACATTTATCTTGAATAATTTTTTAATAATCTTACGCATACGCATGGATCAATCAGTAAACAATATCGTCTTTGAAGACATATAAGACGGACTATCATTCAAGATTCAATTTTTTTTCACATTTAACTCAGTGATAAAATTTTATAAAATATTTCTTAAAATTAAATATTTTCAAATATAGCCTTATTTTTTTATGCCATAGTTAAATTTTGGCTAAATTATATGTATCCTTCACAAAATTAAGACAGCTCTTTCAATAAGGATATCTTTTCTTAGATTTTCTTTTGAATTTCAACCTAATTTTCATATGTTTGAAAAATGTTTAAATCCATAAAATCAAAATAGAAAAGATACTTCAAATTTCAATCATGCAATGGTTAAATAAACAAGAGACACGTACCTTTATATTGCCATGCCATGAGTAAATTGGCAATTAAACCCAAAGAAACAGCATCATGGTCCACAATCAAAACTGTCATGTCAAATCTTTCACAATTCATTTTCACAATAAAAATATTATTTTTTCTACTAAATCACTCAAGATAACCACACTAAGATTTTGTTACAATTGTTACTCAATAAAAATATAGTCACGTTGGGGGGATATATATATTTGAAGACAATGAATCCCTTATGTTGACTGACTGGTTTGTATTTGAGTTTTTATTATTATTTTATTTAAACTTTAATAATTATTTATGAATAAAAAACTAGAAAATATAAAAACAATTCAAAAAGGAAAAAGTTAAAATAAAATTAATGATAAAGTGGCTTTTATCACATTTTGATAACTATGGGCTGTGATACAGAGTGCTCCTTCTATATAAGATTGAGTTATCTTGCATTTCTCTTAATTCTTGACACTTTAAATTAATTAAATAATAATGAGCACTAAATAACATGATATAATATTCAACGATATATTTATTATTCATTTTCATTTTTATCTTTAAGGTATAAAAAGAAGAATTAAATGGTTGATCTGAGTCAATTTAACAATTTATTATATATTTTTTCGTACTTAGTCAATTAGTTACAATCAAAATCATATGTAGTATTTTAATTTTATTTTTGTAATTTAACGGTTATGACTTATTAAGTGTGTACAAAATTTTATAGCTCTTTATTGATATCTTGCGTGTCATATACAAATTAAGTAAATATAACTATTTTTAAAATTAAATAATATTATTATTTTTGACACTATCATTTAATATTATATTCTTTGTACTTGGTACATAAACTCACGAATGTTTTGTTCATAATAAAAGTTCTAAGAAATTGTTTGTAACAGTTGTAAAATCATGAATATTTTATTCATAAATAAAGTTAAAATTCCACATAGGATAATTGTAAAATATTCATTACTTCCATTATTATTTCATTATTATTTGTTCTATTTAGGAAGTAGTTTAGAAACTAGAATTATTGATGATAAAATAATGAAAAAAACTACAGTGATGCAGGTCTATGATGCAGCAGCATGTGAATTGTGGTCAAAATTATATATATATATATATATATATATATATATATATATATATATATATATATATATATATATATATATATATATATATATATATATATATATATATATAAAAGTAATGCTATTCTTACCTCAATACTTACACCAAACACTGTTCACCGTATTTATACGGGTAAACAGTGTTTTTAAAATAAAATAATAATATTTATAATTTTTTTTTTAAAATTACGAACAACACTGTTCTTGTATGGACGTGCATTAACCAACTTCATTACTGTATTAACCAAGTTTTTACACTACATTAACCAAGTTTGATGACTGCTAAAAGGTATTTTTAATACTTGAATGTTGCATTAGTCAACTTCATTACTGCATTACCCAAATTTTTACACTGTATTAACCAAGTTTGATGACTGCTAAAAAGTATTTTTAATACTTGAATGTTGCATTAGCCAATTTCATTACTGCATCACCCATGTTTTTACAGTGCATTAACCAAGTTTGGTGACTGCTATTCTTACACCCATGAACAGTACTTTACAGTAGTCACCAAATTTGGTTAATGCAATGTAAAAAACATGGTTATTGCAGTAATGAAGTTGGTTAGTGCAACATCCAGGTATTAAAAATAATTTTTAGCAGTCACCAAACTTGGTTAATGTAGTGTAAAAACTTGGTTAATGCATTAATGAAGTTGGTTAATGCACGTCCGTACATGAACAGTGTTGTCCGTAATTTTAAAAATAAAAAATATTTTTATAAATATTATTATTTTATTTTAGAAAACACTGTTCACCGTATAAATACGGTGAACAGTGTTTGGTGTAAGTATTGTTGTATAAATATAGTGTAAGAATAGCATTACTATATATATATATATATATATATATATATATATATATATATATATATATATATATATATATATATGTGAGATATTGGATCGAACTCTAGTATGGCCGAAGGGTAGCTTCTTGGTTCGACGGGGTTAAACATGAAGTCGAAGGTTGTTCACATGCTTGTGTCGAAGATGCTAGGGTTGTTAGCATGTTAAATTAGGTTTTAATGTTTAAACCCTAATTTGTTAAGTTAGCTTGTTTATTAAGTTGGCTTATGTAATGGGCCTTGTGGAAAAAGCCCATTAGTTAGTATGTTAGGTTTTATTATAAATAGCATACTAGTCTCTCATCATTGCTAAGCTGCAAATCCTAATTTAGGGTGAGAGAGGTTATTTGTTATTCTTGTAAACTTGTAATCTTGTTTTAAGAGAAAGTAAAAGAATAGCAGTTATAACCAATATTTGTGTTCTCCTCTTCTTCCTTGTCCTTTATTCATCCCTTATTTTATACTTTGTTCGTGGCATTGAATTCACAACAAATTGGTGCGGTGAGCATGGAGAAGATGCCTTCAACAAAGTATGAGATTGAAAAGTTCACCGGAGTGTGTAGATGTTTTGATTGGCTGCATTTTGTGGTAAAACATTCATGTGTATTCTGTTGTCTTGACTAAGGTCATGACATGTGGTGTGTAGTGTTAAAGGTTATGCAGGTTCTGGTTGTGTAAGCTAATACATGCTGTGAGTTGGATGTCATGCTCGACGTCATGACATCAGTGTTTGACAGCAGTAGCTGCTACATTTTCTATTCTATTTCTATGATGTTTCCTTATTTATCTCAGTCTTTATTTTGGGAAACTAAAGATTGTGCTGATTGTACATCAGTAATAGAACAAATCATGGGCTGTCTTTTTGGCACCCTGATATGTGAGAAGCTGAGAATTGAAGTGAAGAATACTGTTTGCTGTGATTTATGCAGAACATGGAATGTCACGACATGCTCCATGACATCAGTATTTGACAGCAGTTACTGTTATATTTAGCTGTCACGCGCCTGCTGAGCTGGAATATAAAGATTCAGTTTTGGTTTTAAAAAGATGCAGAATATTCTTTTGAATATTATGCAATCCTATGTGGCAGGTTTAAAGGTCAAGAGAATCAAGATTAGAATATTGGAGAATTATGTAGTTTCCAATTATGAAGATAAATTAGGAAACTTATGAGTGAAGACCTTGTTTTTAGCAGAAAGTTTTCTGTGATTTGTAACAGCAAATAATGTTGTGATTGTAAGCCCAAGTCCAGTTGGGAATAGGTTATAAATAGGAAACTTTGTAACCTAGTTTAGTAAGCTAGCCGGCGTTTAGAAAGATGTAACCATTAGGGTTAGCCGTGTAAGTGAACCTCCCGGTTTGTGGGAAGGTCACTGATTTGTGCCTCGAAGCCTGTAGGTAAGAGGTTTGTTTTATTCACTCAGAAGTTGTGAAGCAATGAGTGGAGTTGTGTTCTTGGAGGAAGCTTTGAAGCAACTCTAAGTTATGTTTATTTGTGTATTTTGAATATTGGTAATATGGCCGTCGATGCAGTGGCTGAGGTGTTGACTGCTAGACATCATTGGTATGATTGGGAGTGGAATGGAGATATTCCATATCTAGGGAGAACCTAGGTAGAGGGGTCATTGGGTAGTGATTAAGTGAGGAGTTGTAAACTGGGAGTTTAGCTCTGAATTGATATTGCTAATAGTGGACTTCATCCCTGGCTTGGTATGCCCCCAGAGTAGGTTGATTGAACCGAACTGGGTGAACAATTCTGTTGTGTTGTTTATGTTTCTGCATTGTTTATTTGTAAGTTCAGTTTGGATGTCATAACATCGTGCCTGACATCAGTGTGTGATTTAATGACTGTGCTAACACAGAATCTCTGTGATTCCAACACTTCCAGACTTCTGGATGTTAGAAGTAATAAATAATTGAGGGATCTGTATGTACTGCCTCAGCTAAACTGATGACAGACCAGATGTCACGACATCGTATATGACATTCGGGTTCTGTCTTACCAGAATTTCAATTGGTATCAGAGCAGGCATCCTGTCTGTTTCTGGATGAGATCCATGGGAGATACTTTCTGGTTGTTGGAGGTAGTTGATTGTTTGAACATTCATGTTCATTTTGAATGGTCCCCAGAAGTGGAGGATGGACCTATGTGTGGAAGACTGGACCAAACTGACCATAACAGGTGTATTTTCTTGGCAAGGGAAGATGGTGTTACTGATATCCAAATGATTCATGCGGGAGTGAAGAATTTGATAAGATATTCTTTGTGCTTATCTGTTTCTTTCTGGTCAGAATATTGGTTAGGTCTTGTTGTGTTGCTTGAAGAAGAAGCAAGCATATTGTTGGATTGTTCAGCTGCAATTCTTGGATGTCATGCTTACAACTGGGTCTGGGAGTAAGCATTGTGTAATCTCTGTTGATATATGGCTATTTGCTGCTGCATAGCATCGGATGCATAATCCTATCTTTGAAAGAAGATCTCTAGGGTTATATGGTTTTCAACAGAATTTGTAGCAGATTGTTCTCAACTTTAGTACAAGTGTCAAAGATACTTGAAATCCTCTCTCAAGTCCACTCATAAAGGCATGGTTATTGAGGTTGAAGAGGTTCAAATGATCAGTGTTCCTCATATTCATCTGCAAAGTTGTTTGATGATCTTCAAGATTGTCAAGAATTGTGTGTTCCAAGAAGAAGGAACTGATGGCATACTGGTATGCAGCTACCAGTTGAAGAACAGATGTTCTGGTGCTAAACTTATGTAGTGTGAGTACATTTGTTTGGAACGTACTCCTGATCTGGAAGAGGAGACATCTGCTTTTTGTGTTGATTGGTCAGAATACAATCAATTGAACCTTCCATCCCAAATGCTAGTTTATTTCAGGCATAAGCTTATGGGAGTTGGAAGAAGAGCTCAGTGTAAGTGAAAGGATTCATTCAGGTTTTCTTTTCAAGACCTCTATGAAAATCCAAAGATGAGCTTGTATCTGGTATGTCCTTTTGATCAAAGGAACCAGATGTGTGAATTGTTTTCTTAACCATAGAACAGTTAGTGTTGAAAACTGAATACTGTGTATCGTGCATAGTGAAATATGGTTTTGAATATTGTGTGATGATTCAAGGGAGTCAGATTACTGTGTGGAATCTGAGGTATTTTCAGGAGTTATGTCATAAGTGAATCTGTTCCAGAAACCTTGTTGAGATATGGCAGATATTATCCCTTAATCATGAATGATGTGTAGCTGACTGATGCAAAGGTTATTGTTTTAGGCCTGAGGTTTATTGAGGATAAATTTTAGTTGTTTTCCGCTGCATGGTATCTCTGTTAACCATGGTTTATGTAAGTATAGTATCCTCAACTGGTGTATGAAGTATGTATAGGTATAACTCATGGAGTTAGTTGCCTCTAGTAGGGATGTTGTATAATGAGACTTTTATGTACAATGCATGGATAAGCTGTGTGGAGTTTCCATGATTGCTTGTTTGAGGGGGAGATTTGGTTAACCTCCCCACGTCTGATTCAGCCTTGTGTTTAATTGGCTATTGAACGGTGTCACATGGGTTCTGGTTGTTGTGTGACACATTTGTAAGGAAAGATTCATCTCTCTCTTTCCTAAGGGTGGATCTAACTGGGAAAGGATTTAAGATCAATTGATATTTGTGCAAAGTACAAGTATTTAATTGATTATCCTTGGAAGTTCAAGATAACTGATGTTCTTAAAGATGCTGGAACATCTCTTCTTCAAGACCATGTACAGGAAGGATAGTGCAATTGTTTTAAGATCTATCTCTTTGGTGGCAGCAGAAGCATGTGATCACTGAAAAAGGTTTCCTGGCAAGAAACATGTTCAGCTTTGGAGTGCACAAGAAGAAGAAGACATCATAATCTTGATGGTGGTTACTTGGATCAGTTTATTTCTGGTCTAGGTAAGAAAGTGCATTGGCTAATGCACACTGTGAAGTCAAGAACAAGTGGCAGTATTCTTGACATCATGGAAATAGCTTTGCTCAAGGAAGTGGCATCCTTGGTACAACTAGAGGATTAGTCTCTAACTAGTCCTTCTGATGACTCATGCATCAGAGTGTCTGATGTTGTTAAAAAAAAAGCAGGGATTCATAAAAGTGTGAGCTTGGATGACATAACTGCATAACTGCAGGATGGAGGTTGCGTACTCAAACTTGGTTTCACAATCAGGTCTATGAGAGCATTGAACTCTGGTTCTGTAAAGGGAGGAAGTTCTTTCAAGTGGCAGAAGAAGGAGCTGAATTCAACAGCTAGATGTTAAAACACAATGTGTTGACATTTGGTTCATCGCAGAAGTGGGTTCGAAGGATCAAGATAATCAACATATGGCAGCTGATTATTCTTGAGGATAGTCTTAGACAAATTACTTTTGGGCAGAAGAGTAATAAGTTGAAGACAAAAAGGAGGTGTTTTCTATTCACCTCTTGGAGCTTGTGGTAGAAGTTATGAGCTATCTATGAAAGATTGCATCTTGTAATATAGATCTCCCATTGAGGGTGACTTATTGTATTCTAATCAAGCTGGTGGCGAAGTGGTATCTAAAGATTATCAGATGGTGTTTTTTTTGTGTGTGTCGTGGTCATGTCATGCAGAGTAACTTTTAAGGGGGAGCTGTACGTTGCTTTGGCAACATTTATGGCCAAACAGGGGGAGAAGAGATTGTCACCCCAAATCATATTGAACAAGTTGTTTTTGTTCATGTTATGTGATAGTGTAGCTTGTGGAACTTATTCAGCAGGTCTGATGTTTTGATGTGCTTTAGCAATTCTGCATAACTGGTAGTTTGCTAGTTGTTTTTGTGCTGCTGTGGTGACAGAATGTTTTAGCCAAAAATTTGCCAAAGGGGGAGATTGTAGATGTTTTGATTGGCTGCATTTTGTGGTAAAACATTCATGTGTATTCTGTTGTCTTGACTAAGGTCATGACATGTGGTGTGTAGTGTTAAAGGTTATGCAGGTTCTGGTTGTGTAAGCTAATACATGCTGTGAGTTGGATGTCATGCTCGACGTCATGACATCAGTGTTTGACAGCAGTAGCTGCTACATTTTCTATTCTATTTCTATGATGTTTCCTTATTTATCTCAGTCTTTATTTTGGGAAACTAAAGATTGTGCTGATTGTACATCAGTAATAGAACAAATCATGGGCTGTCTTTTTGGCACCCTGATATGTGAGAAGCTGAGAATTGAAGTGAAGAATACTGTTTGCTGTGATTTATGCAGAACATGGAATGTCACGACATGCTCCATGACATCAGTATTTGACAGCAGTTACTGTTATATTTAGCTGTCACGCGCCTGCTGAGCTGGAATATAAAGATTCAGTTTTGGTTTTAAAAAGATGCAGAATATTCTTTTGAATATTATGCAATCCTATGTGGAAGGTTTAAAGGTCAAGAGAATCAAGATTAGAATATTGGAGAATTATGTAGTTTCCAATTATGAAGATAAATTAGGAAACTTATGAGTGAAGACCTTGTTTTTAGCAGAAAGTTTTCTGTGATTTGTAACAGCAAATAATGTTGTGATTGTAAGCCCAAGTCCAGTTGGGAATAGGTTATAAATAGGAAACTTTGTAACCTAGTTTAGTAAGCTAGCCGGCGTTTAGAAAGATGTAACCATTAGGGTTAGCCGTGTAAGTGAACCTCCCGGTTTGTGGGAAGGTCACTGATTTGTGCCTCGAAGCCTGTAGGTAAGAGGTTTGTTTTATTCACTCAGAAGTTGTGAAGCAATGAGTGGAGTTGTGTTCTTGGAGGAAGCTTTGAAGCAACTCTAAGTTATGTTTATTTGTGTATTTTGAATATTGGTAATATGGCCGTCGATGCAGTGGCTGAGGTGTTGACTGCTAGACATCATTGGTATGATTGGGAGTGGAATGGAGATATTCCATATCTAGGGAGAACCTAGGTAGAGGGGTCATTGGGTAGTGATTAAGTGAGGAGTTGTAAACTGGGAGTTTAGCTCTGAATTGATATTGCTAATAGTGGACTTCATCCCTGGCTTGGTATGCCCCCAGAGTAGGTTGATTGAACCGAACTGGGTGAACAATTCTGTTGTGTTGTTTATGTTTCTGCATTGTTTATTTGTAAGTTCAGTTTGGATGTCATAACATCGTGCCTGACATCAGTGTGTGATTTAATGACTGTGCTAACACAGAATCTCTGTGATTCCAACACTTCCAGACTTCTGGATGTTAGAAGTAATAAATAATTAAGGGATCTGTATGTACTGCCTCAGCTAAACTGATGACAGACCAGATGTCACGACATCGTATATGACATTCGGGTTCTGTCTTACCAGAATTTCAGAGTGAATGATTTTGGTCTGTGGCGCTTGAAGATGAAAGCCCTACTGGTTCAGCAGGGTTGTTTGGAAGCGTTGAAGGGAGAGGCAGCCATGAATGCAGAATTGACGGCAGCGGAGAAGACGAGTATGATCGAGAAAGCACACAGCGCAATTTTGTTGAGCCTTGGTGATAAGGTTCTCCGGCAGGTATCAAAGGAGACGACAGCATCAGGGTTATGGGTGAAACTTGAAAGTTTGTATATGACCAAATCGCTGGTAAATCGACTCTACCTGAAGCAAGCTTTGTATTCATTCAAGATGATTGAAGACAAAGTATTGGCTGAGCAGTTGGATATGTTCAACAAGCTAATTCTTGATCTTGAAAATATTGATGTGAAGATCGATGATGAAGATCAAGCGCTGTTACTATTGTGTTCTTTGCCTCGATCACATGTTTACTTCAAAGAAACTCTCTTGTATGGAAGGGAGTCCCTGACGTTTGAAGAAGTTCAATCATCCTTGTACTCTGAGGACTTAAATGAACGAAAGGAGCATAAACCTTCGATTGTTAGCGAAGGTTTGGCCGTTAAAGGAAAACTCTTACGAAAGGATGGTAAGTTCGACAAGAAGAAAGGCAAAAGCCAGTCGAAGTCTTACAGTGGCGAAGCATCTAGCATTCGATGCTACCATTGTAAGAAGGAGGGTCACACAAGAAATGTGTGCCCTGAACGCCTGAAATATCATGGAGGTAAGGATAATGGCAACGCTGCCATTGTTCAAGATGATTTCGAATCATCTGATGTTCTTGTGGTTTCAAGCAGTGACTCTAAGAAGGAGTGGATTATGGATTCAGGTTGCACTTGGCACATGACTCCAAACAAAGACTTGTTCGAGGAATTATGTGATCAAGATGGTGGATCAGTATTGCTGGGAAACAACAAGGCTTGCAAGATTGCAGGTGTTGGATCTGTGAGATTCAAGCTCCATGATGAGTCAATAAGGTTGTTGACTGAAGTCAGGTATGTTCCTGATTTGAAGAGAAATCTGCTTTCTCTTGGTGAATTCGACAAGAAAGGATATGTTTTCCAAGGAGAGAAAAGTATCCTAAGAGTCATGAAGGGTTCGAAGGAAGTCTTGAGAGGCGTGAAGAAACAAGGCTTGTATACCCTTGAGGCTGAAGTTGTAAGTGGTTCGACAAATTTTGCATCCACGAAACCTTTGTCGAAAACAGAAATCTGGCACATGAGATTGGGCCATGTTAGTGAACGGGGTCTGGTCGAATTAGGGAAACAAAATCTGCTTGGTGGAGACAAAGTCGAAAAGCTGAAGTTTTGTGAACCCTGTGTACTTGGAAAATCTTGCAGAGTGAAGTTCAACAAAGGCAAACAAAGAACACATGGATCCCTTGATTACATCCATGCTGATCTTTGGGGGCCTGCAAGGTGTCCATCACATTCAGGAGCAAGGTATTTTCTATCCATAGTAGATGATTATTCTAGAAAATTATGGGTATTCATCCAGAAGACTAAGGATGAAACTTTTGAGAATTTCAAAAGTTGGAAGACTCTGGTTGAAAATCAGACTGGCAGAAAGGTCAAGAGGTTGAGAACCGACAATGGCCTTGAATTTTGCAATGAGACATTCGACAGTTTTTGTGCTGCCTCTGGTATTGCAAGGCATAGAACTACTGCAGGTACTCCACAGCAAAATGGTTTGGCTGAAAGGTTTAATCGAACTATTTTGGAGAGAGTCAGATGCATGTTGACTAGTGCGGGGTTAACGAAGGTGTTCTGGGCTGAGACTGTTTCGACAGCAACATATCTGATAAACAGGTGTCCTTCGACAGCGTTAGATATGAAGACACTTGAAGAAGTTTGGTCGGGACATCCACCAGATCTCGACAAACTGAGAGTATTTGGCTGCGTAGCCTATGCTCACATTAGGCAAGACAAGGTCGAACCTAGAGCTCTGAAATGCATGTTCATGGGATACCCAGAAGGAGTCGAAGCTTATAGGCTATGGTGCCTAGATACAGGTCACAGGAGGTGTATCACCAGTCGAGATGTAGTTTTCAATGAAGCTGAAATGGCTTTTAAGAAAACTGATGATGTTGGTCGAAGTACAGAAACATCTAACGAAGAGCTGGAACAGGTAGAGATTCCTGTTGAGGTGGAGCATGTTGATGCTGAATTGCATATCCCTGATGAAGTCGAAGAAGAAGCAGAAGATGCTGAGGAAGTTAAGGAAACTGACGATGTCTACCTATTGTCGAGAGATAGGTCGAGAAGAGTCATAAAGGCACCTCAGAGGCTTGGGTATGCGGATCTTATAGCTTATGCCTTAATCTCTGCAAGTGAGGTTCTAGACGAAGAACCTAGAGACTACAAGGAAGTTATGAGGAGTCGAAATAAGACTGAATGGCTGAAGGCCATTGATGATGAGATGAAATCTCTTCATGATAATCATACTTGGGAACTGGTCAAGAAACCTGTTGGGGCAAGGTTAGTCAGCTGTAAATGGATTTTCAAAGTTAAGGAAGGAATTGAAGGAGTGACGTCGAAAAGATAAAAGGCAAGGTTAGTTGCAAGAGGTTTCACTCAGAAAGAAGGTGTCGACTTCAATGATATGTTTTCTCCTATTGTGAAGCATAGGTCCATTCGAATGTTACTTGCCATGGTAGCACAATTCGATCTTGAACTGGAACAGATGGATGTGAAGACTGCGTTCTTATATGGTGATCTAGATGAAACGATCCTGATGAGGCAACCTGAAGGGTATGTCGAAAAGGGGAAGGAAGATTATGTGTGCAAGTTAAAGAGATCTTTGTATGGGATGAAACAATCTCCTCGACAGTGGAATAGGAGATTCGACAAGTTCATGGCACGCATAAGTTTCATTAGAAGTCAGTTCGACCACTGCGTTTACTTCAGATTTCGACTTGGTAATTCATTTGTTATTTTGTTGCTTTATGTGGATGATATTCTCATAGAAAGCAACAATGTTGAAGATGTGACGAGGGTGAAGGCTGAACTCAATAAGGAGTTCGATATGAAGGATCTGGGAGCTGCTTCCAGAATTCTTGGAATTGACATTCGAAGAGATAGAAAGAAGTCTAAGTTATGTTTATCTCAAGAGGCATACCTACGGAAGATTCTTGAAAAGTTTGGTATGTCGAATCCGAAGCCAGTTGTGACTTAAACAAACCCTCAATTCAAGCTGAGTATTGATCAGTGTCCCAGTACTGATGTCGAAAGAGCCTATATGAATAGCATCCCATATGCTAATATAGTTGGTTCTTTGATGTATGCTATGGTCTGTACTAGACCCTACATAGCATATGCAGTAAGTCTTGTAAGCAGGTACATGGCGAATCTTGGAAAGGCTCACTGGCAAGCATTGAAGTGGATTTTAAGGTACATAAATGGGTCTCTTAAAAGAGTCCTAATTTATGGTGGAGCCTTGGGTGAAGATGGTAAAGCAGCAATGGAGGATATGTCGACTCTGATTATGCAGGTTGTATGGATTCCAGAAAATCTATTTCTGGATATGTTTTCACTATATTTGGCACAACAATTAGTTGGAAAGCAACACTTCAGAAGGTTGTTGCTCTATCAACCACTGAAGCGGAGTATATTGCATTAACTGAAGCTGTGAAAGAAGCATTGTGGCTTGAAGGTTTTGCGAAGGAGCTGAGACTTCAAGGTCGAGGTATCACTGTTAAATGTGATAGCCAAAGTGCAATACACCTGTCGAAGAAATCAGCCTATCATGAGCGAACTAAGCACATTGATGTGAGGTTGCATTTCGTCAGAGGAGTAATCGAGCGTGGAGAAGTCCAAGTGCTGAAGGTTTCGACTGAAGACAATGTTGCTGATATGATCACCAAGACATTACCGAGTTGCAAGTTTTTCCACTGTATGCAATTGCTAAAGCTGCATGAAGAAAGCTAGTTTGTTCCCTTGATGTTGTAGAGTTAGATCCAAGGTGGAGATTTGTGAGATATTGGATCGAACTCTAGTATGGCCGAATGGTAGCTTCTTGGTTCGACAGGGTTAAGCATGAAGTCGAAGGTTGTTCACATGCTTGTGTCGAAGGTTCTAGGGTTGTTAGCATGTTAAATTAGGTTTTAGTGTTTAAACCCTAATTTGTTAAGTTAGCTTGTTTATTAAGTTGGCTTGTGTAATGGGCCTTGTGGAAAAAGCCCATTAGTTAGTATGTTAGGTTTTATTATAAATAGCATACTAGTCTCTCATCATTGCTAAGCTGCAAATCCTAATTTAGGGTGAGAGAAGTTATTTGTTATTCTTGTAAACTTGTAATCTTGTTTTAAGAGAAAGTAAAAGAATAGCAGTTATAACCAATATTTGTGTTCTCCTCTTCTTCCTTTTCCTTTATTCATCCCTTATTTTATACTTTGTTCGTGGCATTGAATTCACAACAATATATATGGGTGGTTGGAAAATCCCTTGGTTTTCCATCGGGAATCGAGGAGATCGTCCAATTATATCAAATAGTGAGTATCCTTTAAAGTTGGATTGCCTTGAACTTTCATGACCTATGCTGGATAGTCTAAAATGATAATTGAGTTCTTCCTTTTTTTTTTAATCTTGCAAATGGTTCAAAGTATTATTAATAATAGTTTTTCTTCTCTTTCAATTTTATATAAAAAGAGAAGAATATGATGATTTGGTTGTATATAGTAGCTAATTTCAAATGAAGAGGCAATATGACACATGAAATGCACTTTTGACGAATTTGAAGAAAGAGATTGGTTTTATTGAATATATTATTTGACATTTTCATTTAAATTATTTTTAATTATATTTTTGAAACTTAATTCTGAATAATTTTTTTTTATAATTCAAGTATTTTAGTAAATCATTTTAGAAAGAGATCAAATTGTGATTGAATAACGAGATATTCCTTTTGCGCAATTACAAATATTTCCTTTGACATAAAAAATGACTAAAATAGATAAAAATTAATTATCTTTTGACATAGTTGGTAACAAATAATATTTTATTCCATTAAAAAATCTCTTAGCATATGTAATAGTAATTCAAATATTTTAGATCGATCAAATGGCCCAATAAGACCAATCAAATATGAAGTATTTATTCAAATAAGACCAAAGAACACGTGTACTGAGGTCAAGCACTGAAGTCAAACATCGCGCTCATTACATTCATTAGAATCTATCTAACGACCTCCATACAAGGCGATGCATTTATCAGGGTGTTTTTTTGTTTTCGTTCATATAAAAGTGTGGCAACATCTCACACCAATATACGATTCATTATACACTAGCAAATTTCTCTTCTTTTATTTTACTTACTTGCGAGTTGGAATTCTAACCTTGTAGAAACAACTTCTATCCACCCATAAAAGACTTATACCAACATATTATAAACTTTTTACGATGGACTTCACCAAATTACGATCAACTTATTATTTCACATCATAATAACATATAATTAATATTATCACTATGTCATATATAACATTTAATATTCAAATAAAGACACGGGAAACCATATGAGTAAGTCATATATCATGAAATATGAAGCAGTGTAGCGAAATTCACTTTGAATGCACTTTTGTCAAATTTTTCTTCATTCAAATATTGTGAAAAATCTTGCCTATGTTAGCTTTGTTATGCATAGCAGATCTCTAGCACGAATAAAAGGATATGGGTGTGTTATAAAGTCGACAAGTAACATAAAACTTTGTCGAATATATATCACATAGACTAACTATGAAGTAATGTGAATGCTAGGTCATTTTGCATAAGCAACATATGTAAGAACAAGATTGGTTATGCATGTGGCCTTTGGTTTTGATGATAACCTTACATGTTATCTTAAAGAACAATTGTATACACTAACAGTTTTCTTTCTAGTGTGTGGCTTTTTCCTTGCAGGTTATGACTCTGGTAAGAAGGCGTGTGACATCATCAGGTTCTGAACTCAACATTTAGAAGAATACGAGTGTTGTGTTACAATGACCGTTGGGGGTTTGCGTGTGACAGTGAGTATAAAAGTACTAACGTAAACTGTGACCTCTACTCTTATAGGGTGGCGTAAGGACAGTCTAACTTGTACTTGTTATCTATCATTCCCACCATGACCATTGGAGACTTTACAACTGTACTTTGCATTACCTATTATACCCTTTGTTATACCCCAAAATTTGCCCACATATTTTTCAAGAAAACTCCAATCTGAAAATTAAGGGTCTCATATAATCATGGATTTTTATTTCAGCAAATATCCTGACATATGAAATACTTAGTTTTTAGAATTTTTCTTATACAGTAATTTGGCTTGCAGTTGAATTTATTCTTACGCAAACGCCAAATACTGTTTATTACTTCACACATGCTATTTATTTACAGATAAACAGTACTGACACAATTGGTACAGAGTTAAATCTTTTTTGCAGGCGCAGAATCAGGAAACTCAGACTGTACTGGTAACAGTAAATATTAGTTATTTATTATGTCTGTGTTTCTTAACAAGTCATATAAATAACTTTCATTTTTCAAAAAAACAACAAAAAAAGAAAATTAACTTTGACAGTTGATTTTTCACTCTAACTGCTGCATCAATACCTGGACAGTCAGTTGACAGCCAAACTGCTGGCAGTACAATTCTCAGTGTTTTGTACCATCAATCAAATCAATCTTTCACAATTCAAAATTCCAAGATCTTTTGTGCTAGAAGTCCTCTGAACATCACGCGATTAGCAGAGACTCAACACTGCACAAAAATCAGATACGCTTAACTGTCTCCTACACAAACAGTCCCTAATCAGGGTTTTTCTTGTTTTTACAGGAGCAACAAGTTTTTGAGAGCTCAAATGGATTTCATACACATCCATATATCTCAAAGTACCATCATACAAATTTTCAAACTTCAATTCACTCAGACGCACCGTCAGCAGCTCAAACAGTCAACAGACGACCCGTTTGACCAAAAAAGTCAACAGACAGTCAAAAATGAAATTTTTTGTCAAAGTCCATATTTTGTCAAAGGATTCATCATTTGATCATTGGATGATCATAATTCATCAAGGAAAGATCAAAAATCAACAAAACCCTAAGATTCAAAATTAGGGTTTTTGCCTGAAAAGTCAACTCAACTTTGACTGATCATAACTCTCTCATCCTTCATCCAAAAAATTCAAACCAAAGCTTGTTTTGAAGGAAATTCAATTATCTTTCAAATGCCATTGATCCCATGGTCATTGGATTCACCATTTGAAAAATATGATCAAAGACATTACAGGTCATTTTCAAAGTCAACAAAAAGACACTTTTTTCAAAAGGACACACAAGGAGCTTCAAAAATCATTTTGACATGAGACCAAAGGCATTGGTTAGAGGACTCTTTGAGGTTTCCAAAAAGTGCAAGATCTCCTTCATATGACAAAAATTGAAGGATTTACACCTTGTTGAAGTTGGCTAAATTTTGGAAAATGCATGAAACCAACATTGTTCAAAATTGCATTTTTTCCAAATGGGGCCAAGTTTTCAGCATTCAAACATCATTTCCATGTTACTATGGGCCTCCCACGACCAAGACCAAGCCCATAACATTTTTCTCCATTTTTTAATTTAATTTTATCATTTAAGATTAAATTAAAATGGAAAAAAGGGAAGGATAAATCATAGCTTATTTTCTAAGCTAAAGCCTCCACATGTGACTTAATTATGCAGCAAGGAAACCCATAAGTCAAGAGGTGTGGAGATCAAGCAATGGTGGCTTAAATTTTAAGCTTGAAAAGTCAAAAATTCAACAAAGCTCATGAATACTTCTTAGCTTATTTTCTAAGCACTCCATGGCTTATATAAAGGCAAGAATACTTCACAAACAAAGGAGAGCCAAGAGAGCACGAAATATAGCAAGAGTATAGCAAGAAAACTCATCAAATTTCTCAAAATTTCCATACACTTTGTAATTTTCGAATTCTATATTCCAATCAATATCAATACAAACAAACACTTCCAATCATCTTATAAAGTAGTATATAGTAAGAATAAACTCCTTGTGTGGTCCCATGAGAGTCGTAACACATGCTTGGTGTCTTTCATGAACATATACATATAGCTTTCGTTTTCCTATGCATGCTTGATTAAAATGAAAACTAACCACTTGCATGGACTCATGGCATGATATAGAGTAGGTTTGAGTGATCACATGCAAGCTTTAACGTGGTTTTGAAGCTCTACCATTTTTGAGCTTCAAAGATGTAAACCTTTCGTTCTCCATGATAGAGGCTCCAAATGAAAAAACTAACGACGCTATCATGTTCAGAAGGGTCCATTTAGGTGATCTGGGTGGCCCTCTTTCTTTTTTATTTTCGTTTTGTAGGTCATCCAAAAGGTTAAAGAATTGAAAGCAAAATCCGCAGGAAAATCCGCAGGTAAGTCTGCAAGAAAATCCGCAGGTAATATGAAGAAGATGATGAATAGTGTGGCTGAAAAGTTGACCACACGCGTGGCACTTTTCTTCCCTCTTATTCGCTGGTCAACTAGTCTTCCCATCCACATGTGCACTAGTGGGTCCCAGTCAGAAAGTTTGAATTCTCCTTGAATTCAATGCATGTCCCCCACTATCATACCATGTGACTCACAATCTAAGCCCTTGGATCATCTCAATCTCTCATCCAACGCATTAAAAACGCAGCCACACCATGCTCCCTCTCAATCCAACCACACTTGATCATAATCTTTATATTTTTATTTCTATTTTAATTTCTTTATAAAATTAATTAAAAATAGTTTTAAAAATCCAAAAAATACACAAAAAATATTTTTAGACTTCTAAAATAATATATTATTTTCTGAAATAAAAATATTTTATTTTTCTTCAAAATTTCAATATTTTGCATAATTAATTAGTATATATTTATATATTTGCTTTTTAATTATTCTAACCAATCAAAAAATCATAAAAAAAATTGTTCTTTGTGTTAAATATTGTTTATATATTATAAACTAATTTTGTACATATTTTGAATAATTTTCTTTTTAAGTTTTAATTATTTGTATAATTATTTGCATAATTATGTTTTAATTAGCTTAAATCAATTTCAAATCAATTTCCAAAAATTCCAAAAAATTAGTTTTGTTTTAAAATTAATTAACAAATATTTTGTACATATTTTAAACTTAATTTCTAGGTTTAAATCTATTTTCATCTTTTTTCTTCATTTTAATTTAATTAATCATGCATTAATTATAATTAAAATCAATCATAAAAAATCCAAAAACATGCCTTTTATTTTTCTTGCAATTTAAAATTCCTAGATAAATGTATAGGATGTCAAATTCATGTAAATAGGCTAGTTTACATTTCCCGCACAATCGATGTAATAGCGTAGATTTACTTTCCGCACTTTACATTTCCGCGCTTTAATTTCCAGCACATATAAACTGCGTGTATGTCAAAGATAAAATTGAACCGTTAGATCACTAACTTCAAAGATAAATATCTGAATCCAATCACAATCACACTTGCACCTCTTCAGGTAATCCTTTTCATTCTTTCAAAATCAAAGTCAAAATTCTACTGTTTTGAGTACAAAATCGAACCTTGCTTTTATATCCGGTGAAAGGATAGATTTTTAAAGGAAATAGGATAAAGACCTTACAACTCAGGGTAGACCTCCTAGTTTGCTTGCTCAAATCAAAACAAACAAAATTCTCATACACTGTTGATTTTTCAAAACTTTCAAAAAGACAATACTTTGTATACATCCAAGCACGGGTTATTACAAAGTTAACGTTCTTTTCAAAACATCTTTCGAAAGATAAACAAGCATTTTGTATACATCCACACACGGATCATTACAAAATTCAAATTACAAAGGTATTTGAAACCACATATGAGCATTCTAAAGCAATTGAAAAGTCATCGAAGAACAAGTGAGCTAAGCAAACTTAAGAGCCCATGGATAACCATGGATACAAAGGGTGCTAACACCTTCCCTTTGTATAACCTACCCCCTTACCCAGAATTTCTTAAAGGTCTTTTTTCTGTTTCTTTTATAAACCTTTCCTTAATTGGATAAAATAAAAGGTCGGTGGCGACTCTGTGAATTTTCAAAAAAATGCGAAAGCATTAAGCGACAAAAAAGAGTCAGTTCACGTATCTCTACAGATCAGAGGTATGGCCCGGTATTAAAAAAAAATCGGAGGTCCACAGAACTGGCGACTCTGCTGGGGAATACTTTCAAAAAACAAAATGTTTTCAAAAGGGGTTACCTTAAGAGAATAGATCACTTCGATGTTTTCAATTGATTGACTTGATTGCTTTATTTTTCAAAGGCTTGCTTGGGTATTTTGCTTGTGTGAAAGATTCTAACCCGAATCTCGAGATACCTTAAGTATATGACAATAGACCAAGGAAACTGTACGGCATGTACCGATACGGTTGATCTGGTAGTCATCATTAGTGCGATACTTTGGTTCATACTGATGTCCCTTGAAAACGATCAAGGAGTATATTAGGCTTCCGAAGTGTCATTAAACACTAATTTGTCTTAGAACCTTTTTAGTTGAACTTGACTTGTGGCCTTTTAAGTGGCTAGCTTTGAAATAGATCGAAGTTAGTTATCCTCGAGGAATATTTTGATCGGCCGCTCGAGCGCCGCATTGAGATGTTACTTCCAAGGATCGTAGAACCCGAATACTATTCTAGGACAGGTTTTAACCAACTCAACTTCAGTGGGGAGGGTATCACCTATCAGCTCCATGCAAGCCTTTAAACCTAAGGCTATTGTTTGATTTGTCTTTGTGTGCCACATGTTTGCATCATAAGCATATCATTTTTTGCACCAAACACTTCAAGGATCAAAGAGTTTACCTTTGTTTTTGTAGGTAATGGCTCCCGCCACCAAAGAT